>NC_133661.1:10078183-10353183 GCF_037893015.1 Macrotis lagotis
GACTAATTATTTATTAATACCATTTTAATCACATCTTATGATATACACTTACTGTCCATTTAAAGCCAAATGCACGATTATGATTTTATGATAAGGAATATGGAAGGGAATGATTAATCCAGAATACTCTAATTGATATCAATGAGCATTTCAAGATGACTACCGGTCACACCGACTTGGCCAGGACAGCTAATGGGGGGGGGGGGCTCTTAAGATGGAAGCGCATCTCCTGGGACACCATCACCGTGGCCTGGGTGAGATGTTGACTGTGGAGGTCTGGAGAAATGGATCCATCAGCCTCCTTTATGAGGAATTGCTCTTTAGCAAACTTACTGGGCATTGGCAATATCTGTGCCAGCCTTGCCCACTGTCTGACCTTGAACACAGAATGTTGGATTGCTTCAAATAAAAAAGGAAGACCTGCCCAGCAAGCGCCAAGACCCCCAGGGTGTTTGCAAGTCAATACTTCATGAAAGGAGGATAAGCTCAGTGAAGCTTTGCTGTGTACCGGTCCCTGGCCTGCCCTCAAGGAGAGGATGTTCTACTGGGGACTCCAACATCTTGAGAAGGGAAAGCATCTATTGTAGCAATAGATGTAGTTCCTGTAAAACAGGAACTCATTTTTTCCTATCTTCACCCTGTGAGGTTGGGGGGGGGTGCCCTTCCAGAAGTGGCAGCCTATCTGTCCCTTTTCTATGAGGTAAAGGTAGGAATAGGGGGATCAGGGGTATGAACTTGGGAGTGTGCAGGAGAGCTTGGTGGGCCTGGGTGAGCCCAGGAATGATGGCATCCCATTCATCGAGAGTGAGAACTCTGGGTTCTTGCCTCCCTAGGTCTCTCCCCTTCCCTCCATTTCCCAGGGGCTCCTCCTGGAGTTGGAACACATCATGTCCTCTTTGGAGGTAGGGAGCCCCTTGGCCACCCTGACCTGGTGGATTGACTGGGTCCACTTCAATATACTGTTGATTGCCCCTGTCATTTGCCTTCTCGGGGCTTCAGTGTCTTGATCTGTACAATCTTTGGGTTGGGTTAGCCACCCCCCACATCTTCCTCTTCCATCTCCAATCTGTGCTTCTATGATGCCTTATCGTGCTTCCCGTTCTTGGATTGTTGACTCCACCTTAAGTCCTATTCCTCACATTTAGCAGCTCAGTTTCCCTTTTGAGTTTACTGAGGAGTGGAGTGGCGCAGTCCAGCCCAGCTTTCCTAATTGGATTTAAAAAGGTAAACTCAGTGGCCCTGCTTTGTCCGTTGCCCTTCTTGTCCCTCTCGCCATGCAGGTATTGGATTATTTTGTCACACACCAACATTAATATTGGAAGCACACATATAATCTGAAGTCAGCAGGTTCACACACTACTATCTCATTAAATTTTCAGGCAAAAGCTACAAAAATTAATTGGAGGCGTGTAATAGTTTAGAATGTGAGCTGGCTTATGGTAATATAAATTACATGGCGAGAAGAGCAGTTTTATATACTGTGAGAGGGAAAACGGGTTTTCTTTAATGAGAAGAGATAGAACAGGGAGCCGTTTCTTCTTCCCAACACGCTACAACTGTTTGGGCTTATTGATGAATAGACTAAATTCGAGGCTACAGTTGGAATAATTCATATTGCACAGTTTAATGACTTCTCGACAAAAAACAGGATTGAAAATGTTCATCTCTAGGAAGAAACTGGAGGACTCTTAGACCTCTCTTAGACCACTAGTTCATATTACCCAACCAGGTGATATTTCATGCCTCATCAATTCTGGTTTCTCCTTACTAGAGTCAGCCCTATTCACCCCAGATTTTTTATGTACTTGACCAAGCTCTTTGGTCGGCTTCTTGTTTTAACTTATTGCATCTGCTGGCAGGTCTCCACAGCTTATCCATAGTCCTGTTTGTCTTCTACCTGCCCATTTGTGCCCATCTTCTGTGATAAGAGTTTTTGATCGGGTGTGGCTGGAGCTGTTCTGTGAGGGTGGGGGTCGGGGGCAGGTGGGCGAGCATTGCACTTGAGTCACCGTTTTGGGGTTGTCTTCATTTGTCGTTGTTGTTGTTTGTGGTTAAGTCACACAGCTAGGTAATTATTAAGTGTCTGAGGTCAGATTTGAACTCGGGTCGTCCTGACTCCAGAGCCAGTACTCTATCCATTGCACCATCTAGCTGCCTCTCATTTGTCTTTAATACATGTGTTCTTTCCACATCCTCCTCTGGGGACAGCCGACTTGGGCCAGTGGGTTGGATTTGGATGCCGGGGTCTGGGGGAGCATCCTGGCTCTACCAGTTGACTTACCTATGGAACCAGACCAAGCCATTCACTCTCAGTTCCTTCATCTGTAAACATCATGCAGGGATTTTAAGCCAGTCATCTCTGGGGTCTCCATCTGCTCTTCTGATGGCCCTCATGGCCCAGAAGAGAAGGGCCGGTGGTGAGTAAGCCCAACAGGTCATTCTGAGCTGAGAATCTGCCACAGGAGGCTGGCTTTTGCCAACCATTGCTGTTTGGAGAAGCCAGATTCTCTGTTAAATCACAGTAACGCGTGTGCTGGGGGGCTGGACTGGGGGGAAAAGGGGGGGCCCCAAAGTCTTTCCTGGAATAGTTCCTTTTTTAAGTACACAGTCAGCTCAAGGCTTCTTTTCTCACAAATAAATGAATCATTTCTGTTACTTCCTTTCTCCCCAATTCATCTTTCTTGAAATGCATCTCTTCTGAGGCTAAACAATCAAAAGATCTGCAGTGTAGAGATAAAAAGAGTAGATGTGAGGAGTGTAATATAGCAGAGAGAGAGCTGGCATTGGAATCCAGGAGACCTGTGTTCCAGTCCTACCTACCTAGAGTGTTGGCCGACTGGCTGGGTGACCCTGGAGAAGTCATTTAACCTCTAAGTTCCCCAAAGAATTCTGAGTCCTTATTATCCAATGTTTTTCATGCAAGAGCTCTGTAGTTCTTTCCAGAGTAGATGGACACACAGTGGAAGGGGAAGGTCCCATTGGACAAAGTTTGTACTAACTGCCGATACTTCTCCTAATACTACTCCTGCATTTCTGCTTTGAATGACTGCATGGATTTTATCATTTGATTTCTTCCCAGCTCCATGCCCATTCCTCTGGTGGGGAAAGTGAGGCATAGGATTTCAGTGACTTGCCCTGGGTCAAGCGGCTGGTATGAGAAAATCTGTTCCAGCGGATTTCTAGCTGGAAAATGAGAACGTGCCCCTCACAAAAATTGGAGACCCCCCTCCCCCATCTTTCCCAGTAAAGTACCCTCAGAGGGGGCAATGGAAGGAATGTTGGATTTGGGATCAGGGACCTCCCTTCCCTACCACACTGTGCTGGGGGTTACACATGTCTAGACGAAGGGGATTCTTGACTGACGCACTTCATTACCTTTTGGGTATGTCAGGGTTTACTAGCATGTGTAGGTATTTAAGCCTCCCATGCTGGGCTCTTGAACAAAATGAAGATGTTTAGGAGAAGAGAGAACCAAAGGGTCCAATAGTGACCACCACTCCCCACCCTTGGGTGCTGGCCTTAGCCTTGGCTTTGGAACTTGGTGTGCATTTCTAAGGCAGTCCAGAACAAAGAGTGTGATGTCTTGGGTAGAATCTGGAATCAAAAAGGAGAGACTGGACTTTGGGTCAGCCCCAGTTGGGTAGGAGTAAATGCATTGTCTTAGACTTGGGCTCCACACCACCAGCCTCTTAGGAACTAGGGGTTGAGTGGGGTGGGGGGTGGGGGTGGGGGTGGGGGAGAACCCTGGAAACAAATAGTTTTAGGTAGCAACGAAAGGGAGGAAGAGGGAAGGAGAGAGGGCTTGGCTTATTAAGGGGCCAAGCAAGGTTCTAAGTACAAATAGCAAAGCCATTCTCCTGCTCCCAGTTTGCTAATTGGGGGAGACTCAAAATAAAAGGAAGTTGGGGGGGGGGCAGGACTGATCCAGGGACAGTAATAAGGTCTCACTTTTGCAGTTCTTTTTCTTAGAGCGTTTCTTGAGTATTGGGTTTGATGCCTGGTATTGGCGTTCCACATTTTAGGAAAGTCATTGATAAGTGGAAGGCATCCAGGGCAGCTGGGATGGGGTTGCACCTTGGAGTTGGCCAGGGTTCAGAACTGCTTTCTGCAAGCCTTTGAAGGGCTCTCTCAGGGAAGAGGGGGCTCCTGCAGCCTGCTTGGGTCAGATGTTTATACCCATCAGCCCACCTATTGGGAGCTTCTCCATTCACCCATATTTTCCCTTCTCTAGGCCAGACACCCCCAGATTCTCCAGATATCTCTAAGTTTGTCATGACTCAGTAGTCTTCTGTAGCTGCTTTTGAGCCTTAAGGTTCACAAAGTCTTGTGGGGGGGACCTTCGGGTACCCCATCCCAACCAGGGTCCAACTGCTCCTGGCATCATCATGGCGGAGTGTGTGTATAATAGACATAAAATGCTTTCAGATGATATCATTGATGTGCTTTGTTTGAAGAGCTCTCTCACAGGGTGGGAGTGATCTGTAAATAGGGTAATATAAAAACAAAACATTTTTTAAAAACCAAAACAGCTGAAAGGGACCTTATACAGACCCCTTTTAGCAGGGTGAGGGGTCAGGTACTTTACCTCCAGTAAAACAGCTAGTACAAATTGGAAGCATACAAAATTGGAACCCTGATTTTTTTCATGCCCCAAGCCCAGCCCCCTCCACTGGACCACACTGCTTCTGCCTTGAATGCTCTAAGAAGGAAGCACCCTTGCCTCCTCAGAGCCCCTTTTCTGGGGTTCAGATTTGCTTCTTGGCAAGCCCAGCCTCCCCTCTCATTGCCCCCTCTCTGGGTCTGGGGAGAAAGGGGCTGGTCCTTAGGTTATTGTCCATGGGGGAGGCATCACCAGGAGTGGCTACAGGTAACAGACGCTTCTGTCCCACACCCCCCATTCCCCTGAGCCTCCCTAGGTCCTCTGTCGACTGGCAGGGAGGCCAGAGCTCCCTCGCTCCTCCTGGCTCTGTTTCCCTGCCTGGTGTTGGCTCCGGGCCCTAAGACAGACAGGTTTCTTTGTCACCTTGTCTCAGTGACAGCTCCGTCATGGTCGCCGGCTTCTGTGTCCATGACACTCGCCGTCTGAAGTCTGCGCAGGGCGTCATTCAAACGGGCTGCAGTCGGTCTTATCAGCCTGTGCCGAGCAGAAGTGACTGGCTGCTTTCCTCGTGTCTTTAACTTTTAATTGAAATCACTCACTTGCCACCCCTGCTGTTCTGAGTCTGGGGATCATTACGCCAGGCCCATCTGTCCTTTGAACCACCCGGGACTCTTATTCTCCTCCTCAGAGCTGCTTCTTGGAAGGAAGCAGGTCCTCCCCGATAACTCACCCAAGTGGACTTCAGGATCTCCTCTAATGCCCCTTTTGGACTTGAGGGGGCATCAGCTTTGGGGTTCAGAATCACCCCCAAACCCTATCTGAAACACCTGCTTTATCTGACGGACAGTCTATGAAGCATTCTGCACCCATAGTCCCCCACCTGACCAGTGGAGTGCATTTCCCATCTCTCTCTCTCTCTCTCTCTCTCTCTCTCTCTCTCTCTCTCTCTCTCTCTCTCCTTTAGCCAGGAAGAGTCATTTTGGGGAGACAGCTGGGGCTCCCTTGTTTAAGTATTTGTGTGTACCCCCAGCTCACTCCTCTTTGCATCTCTCAGGACTGGGAGCCCAAAGTCCACAAATTGAAAAATGAACAATGGGGCTGGTTTTCCCTCTCTGTCTTGGCTGCCAGTTGGGGTGTTGGGGCCTTGCCAAAAAGTAAGCCTTTGTCCTGCATTAGTTGTATCCCCTGCCTGTCTTATGTCATTTCCTCGCCAGCCTCAGAAGCTTTGGGGGTTCAGTGCCACGGTGACTTAGGTCGTAGGATCTAGTTTAATTTGGAAAGAATTGAAGAAAGCAGTTTTTCCCCCAAGATAGTCATCCACTGTGTTGCCCAGGAAACTTTAGTGAGGGGAAAAAATAATTGTGTTTATAGGCTTGGCATGTTGGCAGGCTTTTTTTTAAAGTTATTTTTAATTTATTTTTTTAACTATTTCTCAGTTACATGCAAAACAATTTTTTTGCAGCTTGAAAATTTTGACTTGCATGTTCTCTCTCCCACTTCTCCCTACTTCTTGAGAAGGCAAACAATTTAATGTCGATTGTACACGGGAAATCATGCGAAAGATCTCCATATTAGCCATGATGTCAAAGAAAATAGTAATAAAGTATATGCTTCATCTGCATTCATCAGTTCTCTGGAGGTGGAGGGCATCTTTCATCCTGAGTCCTTTGGACCTGTCCTGCTGTTGTGGAGAAGAGCTAAGTTGTTTAGAGTTGTTTATTGGACCTGACTCCCGGTTCTGCTCTCTTCACTTTGCATCAGTCACGTCAGTCTTCCTAAGTTTTTCTGAAACCTTCCTGCAGTTCATTTCTTACAGCCGGGTCATATTCTATCACAGTCATTATCCCAACTTGTGCGGCCTGGTCCCAGTGATGGGCATCACCTCAACTTCTAGTTCTTTGCTGGTGGACTCTTTAAAGTTTTGCCTCCTTTGTCTTGGAAATCCCTTGTGATTCTGAACCAGAGACCTTCTTTTTATGGACTGTGGGAGGGAGAACAAGAATGTCAAGAAGCTGATCCCATCTCCATCTTGCGGGAAGAGGCTATTTTATTTTTGTTTTCCTACTTTGTTTCCCTGGAACATGGAAATAGTTAATAAAAGACTGATTTATTGGTTATTGATCCAGGGCTATGATTTTGCCTGGGCAGGGAAGCCAGCCCATCTGTTAGACATTAGAGGACAGAGACTGTCTTTGACTCATTAGATCCCTGGCTCTTAGGTCAGGGTCTGATTTTATTGATATCTTGAATAGTTGTTTAGTTTACAGGGAACAGTCTCTGACTCTGAGAGGTTCAGTGATTCTAGGATCACCCTATCTTTGTGGGTCAGGGACAGGATGAGCCCCTGGGTCTTCCTGTTCCCAGATGCACTGTTTCTTCATCATCATCATCATTGTTACTGTAATTGTGAAGTTCAGTCAACAAACCTCTCAGACACCCACAAACAGCTCTGCCTTTGAGGAGTTTGGATCACATGTGATGATTTCCCATGTTAACATGTAGTGTAGGCAACAGATATGAGGGAGGTGGGCATTAGGTCAACTTGCTGTCTTGTCCTCACCCCTTCATTAGAAAGTAAGCCCCTTGAAGATAGGAAATCCCTAGTTTATTCATTTTTGTATCCTCAGTGCTTACATATAATTGGTGCTCAATAATTGCTTTACCATCCTCATCTGTAAGAACCAGGACTGGGCAGGTGGCTCTGAGCTAAGTTTAGAGCTTAGCAGAGAGAAAGGACATGTCCTTTGAATAGAACGGTCAATCTTCAGCTCCTCCAAAAGCTTTCTGTCTGGGAGGCAGTTCCTCCCCAATCCCCCCATAACAGGGGCCTTATGCAGTGACCTCAATCTCCAGTCACTCACCTGTGACAGCCCAGGGCCTGTGCTATCCAGAATAAGCACTTTTCTTTTCCTTTGGTCTCATCACAAGGTGGGTTTGGACTCCTTCCTCTCCTGTTCTTTCATCTGAAGTGGTGCTTTTCAGCCACTGGGGATTGGCTCTAATGACCAGCCTTGATCCTGAAGAATGGGTTTAAAGCCCTGGTTTATTAAGTGGCAGGCTGCCAACTGTGTTGGTCACTTGGACTGGACTTCTCTCCCCTCCTCCACTCCAAATAAACATAAGTCATTAAATGTTGGTTGTGTCTTGACCATCTTGGCTTTTTTCATTTGAAAGCCATCAGGAGTTCACAGAGCCTTTCTTTCCTGTGAAGGCCTTTGCTGTCCTTAAAGGCCCAACTCAAGGCGATCTCCAGAATGTCTTCTTTGATTTCCCTGATGGCTCAAGCCCCCTTCCCAGTATGAGAGTATTGGTTTCTCCTCTCCCTCTGAGACTGACTCCTGGGACTCGGTGTCCCTGGACCCTGAACCTTCCCCCTCATTAGCTCCCTTCCATAACCCCTCAGAAAGGTTTGGGGGCATTGGTCGGTGCTGAGCATTACAGTTGCTCTTGGCTCTTATTACAAGAACCAGGCCTTGACATCCTCCTGCTTCCCTGGCACTGCTGGTTCTAGGTAGATCTGTAGACTACTGTGGCTCCCACTGACTCAAGGATCTTGAGTCTTTTTGGCACCTTGACAGTTTAGAAAAGCTTGGGGTGGATCTTCCCCTTCCGAGTTTCCCTGTCATAATCCCTAAGCGGCTGATCTGTCATCAATACTGTAATTTTATGGGCCCTATTCAGCCTAATCTCATTAAGTCATCCTGCCTCTGACAGGTCCTTATTATACACTCCCCGCTCAGGCTTCTTTGTAAACTGGTTTAAAGATGATTGGAGAGCCCTTAGACAGACACTTGTTATACCAAAAAAAAATAAAGATTTGGTGCCTAATCTCTAGGTTTGAAGGTAAGATATGAATTATTAGCCCAGTCTCCAGAGTCAATTGGTTGTTTTTGTTTTTCATTGTACTTAAGAGAAAAAAACTTTGCATCCTAAGTTACATTTCCAGGATGGGGAAAAATACCTTTTCCAAAAAGTTTTAACATATTGTCAAAGATTGAATTTTTAGTATAGACTTAGAAACTGATAAGTGAGAAAGTGCCCAGTTGGTGAGCCACCAGACCAGTGAAGGAGCCAGGAATATTTAGCTTGGAAAGGAGAAGACTCTGGGGTCTGATAACTAGCAGAGGTTGGGAGGAAGCAGGAGCAATGTGGGTTTGGGATAAGGAAACACTTCTTCCATTGTTGGAGACTCATCCTTTGGAGGCTCCCCCCTTGTACCCAGGTGTTCTATTGTGCTGGATGCATTGACACATAGAGCTTTCAGAAGGGTCTCCATCCAGATTCCCATGATAAAGTTCCTCTCCTCCTCTTCTAGTATTAGAGATAGATGTCTGGCAATCCAGTCATGCCTTCACCCAGTTTGAGCCCTTCCAGTAAGGTTCCCAGGGGCATCCATCCCAAAATACTGGGGGGGGGGCTACTTCTTATTTTCCTTCATTTGTGGCTCTCTCTGCCTCTGTGACCTTTCTGTACCAGTCACATGTCTTTCTGATGACATCCTCCACCCTTCTACAACCTGATCATGCCTACCTTGTAACCTCTTCAATGTTCCTTGGGTGACCTTGCCCAAGTGTGAGGCTTACAGAAACATGGGAATTTGAAAGAGTGGCCTTGTTTGGTTTTTTTTTTTGAGACTTTGGGGAAACAAGGATTTCTCATAATTAGCTAGCTTTTGGGAAACTTCTGGGAAATAAGAAAGTTAATTTTTGTTCATTGGTTTTAGAAACATTGATCATCAAATTTGACCCAAAAGGGCCCAACCCTCTGCTTTTTTATTTTAGAGCCTCAAGGGACCTTTGATATTGATCCAAAAGGGAATTTAATCCTTGAACCCAACTTTTCTTTTTACAATTGAGGAAATGGAGGACCAGGGAGGTCAAATTACTACAGTCACCCTATGGACCTCAGATCCAGCACCCTTTCCACTGAGACCCAGAAAGTCAGCCTGTGAATAGAATTGAGCTGTGTTATGGGGGTGTCAGTCACATTTGTCTTGGCATGATTGACACAGTGACATAACTGGATAATGAAGGTCTGTTGCCTCTCCATGCTCCCATTGCAGGAAAGGAAATCTCTCCTCTTGGAAGCTATGAATTTTTCCTCTGAATGAGCTTTAAAAACAGTGGAATCTTTTGGAAAAAGCACGATGGCCTTGTCCACTGAGGAGAGGTTATTTTCCACAGGTGTGTCTGAAAGAGCTCAGTCCCCCCTCCCCATCCCGCCATGTTGGCTGGCTCCACCATCTTTTCTCTGCTGTGTAAATGGCTGTCAAGGCGTCTTAGGAATCAGACAGCAACTAGTTTTCTCTGATATAATTATGCTGTCAGTAAGGAGATTTCAGTATTTGCTCTCCTTTTCTCCTCAGCCGCCAGAATAAAACATTCTATTTACCTTGGAAGTAGGCAGCTGTTGCAGTTGAGCTGTGAAGCACCCGACTTCCTGGTATGGCTGTTGGTGATGAGGCCTTCCCTGACAATGATGGCTGTGTTCAGAACCTTCTCTTGGTCTTGGAGCACCTCTGCTTCAGGTTCAATTCTCTGCCTCACCCATGGCTGGGTTGGTTGGTTTAGAGAAGGCAGAGCCCAGGAAAGGGGACACATCTCCATGAATCCAGGAATGCCTTTTGGCTCTTGGTCAGTTGATGGGTTGTTTGTGTGAAAGCCAGCACTTGAAATCTTGGCTTCTATGAGCAAGGTCTGCATAGTGGATGTTTCAGTGATACATTCCTAACGTAAATTCCCACCAGAATTTCAGTTACAAGTCAAGTGATTTTACCGACATGGGAATAAAGAAGGGACAGATGGGGGAGGCCAATTTTCCCCACGTGGAGCAGATTGTTGGCCAGGGGAATGTTTATGGAGAAGGGAAGGATCATTTCCCTGAAAGGTTCATAGATTGGTGAGCACAGCCTGGCCATAAAGAAAAGGGATGTTTTCACAGGCTGTGGGGAGTGATCATATTACCCCATTGGTGCCCATCAGGCCTTGTTAGATGTTCATAAAACAGTGCATTGTGACATTGGAGCCACTCTTGGCCACACCCAGCAGAAAGATGGCTTCTTTCCAAGCTCTCGACAATGGGATGAGTCCATTGACTCAGTCAAGCTTTGTTTTGATGAGTGTCAAGGACAGTCATTTTCTTGAGTTTACTATTGGGTGTTAGGCTGTATTGATTCATCTGGGTATATACTCTACCTCACCCCCAATGTCTTCTCCTTTAGGGAAATAACAGTTTTATTCTTCACCTTATATCCTTATTACATGTATTTGTGTCTCATAAATAGTAGTTATTTAAATTAAATTCTGGCATTCCTTTTTGTTATTTAAATGCCAGTTCTACTGAGATCCTCTTCTGATGGCTCATTTTTGCTTGAGATAGCAATGGATTCCTAGAGGTTGTATCTTTAGATTCTGGGTATGGTGGAATCCACCACTTTGGGAAGGCTGACCTGTCCTACCTTAAGGTAATTGCTCATGGGTTGACCATAAGGTGATACATATCTCTAGCCAAAATAACTCTTAAAAACTCTCAAGACCATCACTTGCTGAGGGTATGTCTACATGCTAATTCTTGACTCTTTGGAGGCCAGCTCTGTTCCTCATTGTTGCCAATTGAAAAAAGGATTTACAAGCTTGCCTTCTGCAGAGAAAGGATTTGATGCTTGAGAAGGCTGGTGTCTTTGCTACGTGTGTTTGTCTCCTTTTCAAAAAAAGAGGGGCCAACATATGGACCGAGGAAGCAATAAAACGAAAACGACAAAGTTGACAAAATGGTGGCTTTGTTGGAGCCACCTGTAAAATGTAATTACAGAATGACTATGAGATCTTTGGCATACAGAAATCTTCTGCTATGACACCAATGACATGAGATTGATTTGGTTTTGTTCTTTAAAAAGTTTGAAAAGCAATTGAGATGCAGATTAATTATAATGGGAAAACTGAGACAGATCTGCACCTGGTTCAGATTCAGCCCTGACCCACTATCTTTGGGGATTTTTGGAGATTCTTTTCCCGAGGACAGTTACATTGGTTTAGAACTCTAGGTAGTCTCTTCAGGTGGTCAGAACCCCCCAAACCATGGTGCCCAGCCTAGCAGTGGCAACCTTCCAACTAACCATTTGCTGCCTGTAGTTTGGAAGTGGAGCTGACTTGGGAGATGGAAGGCAATGAGTGAAAAATGACTGATGGTCCAGAGACTGGAAACTGTAATATGGGATCAGTTGGAGGATCTGAGGATGTTTGGCCTGGAGTGGGAAAAAATGTCATTACTGTCCTTCGGGAGATAGATTGTGGATAGGTCCCCAGAGGACAGAACTGGGATCATTGGGAATCCTCAAGGGAGAGAGATTCCAGGTGACTGTAAACAGATAAGTCATGAGTACTGGGCCTCTCCTGAGTAGAATGGGCTTCAGGAGGCAGAAGGTTTTTGGGGAGGAAACTGGATGATCCGGATTACCTTCCTGAATTCCTCTCTTCATTTGCTTATGGGGAATGTTATACAGGGAATTCTTGTTTCAAGATTGGACAGAAAGTATTGTGTGAAACTCAAATGTCTCAGTCTTCAAGTGGGCATTGGAGGTGCTCCCTTGTCCCCTTGTGACTGACTGGTCACATCACTCTCAAATCACTGGATTGGGAGCTGACAAGGGAACCTTACAGATCATCTGTGCCGACCCCATCTTTATATAGATCAAGAACTGAGGGGCAAATGATTCCTTCTCCTGAGGTTGTCATCCAGGCTGGCAGTAGTTGAGCCAGGATTTTAGGCTAGCTGTCCAAGCACCAAATGTTGTATGTTCTCTCTTTCCCCTCAAGTGTTGTTCTTCATCCATCATTTATGACAAAATCTGCCTGTTCCTGCCCATCCCACCCAGCCTCCTGACCTTCTTGTCTTGTTCCCAGCTCCCTCTCTAGCCCACCCTCTTCTTTAGTTTTGCCATTTCTGTCCATTCCCTTAAATTAGAGAATTTCATCTCTTCTCCTGTTTCTTCTACATATTGCTCACTCACTTTACTGCTATCTTTCAAATGACTTTGAAATATTGAATCATCTCATCCTGATGGATCATCACAATATCCCATTAATTTTTTTTTGCAAGGCAGTGGGGTTGTGACTTGCCTAAGGTCACACAACTAGGTAATTAATACGTGTTTGAAGTCAGATTTGAACTCTGGTCCCCTAGGGCTGGTACTGTATCCACTGTGCCACCTCACTGCTCCACATTAATTAGTAATACTCCTATTGGCAGCTTGCCTGTTTCCATCCAGCCCTGGCCCCCCCTCCCAAGTATACACATACTAGTGATTCTGTAGTATTAGGGGCGGTTGGTATAAAATGGGGGTTGGTCCTCTGAGTCTTATCCTGTGGTTCTAAAAGGACCTCACCTGTATAGTTGGGTGGAACTCTAGACTGGGTTTAGATTAATGCCCAAGTAGCTTAACTACTCTGCCTCAATTTCTTTATCTGTAGACTAGGGGAAATAATGCCCATGCTCCCCACACCATTGGGTTGTTGTGAAGATCCAATGAGATCATGTTCGTGTAGCACCTTGTAGACCTGAAAGTGCCAAAGGAGGGTCATTTTTGTTTCTACGATTTGGAGTCTTTCCTGAGTATTGTTGTCAATGCTAAATCTCTTCCTGTGGTTTTTTTTTTTATCCTGAGTCTTGTCAGTACATGCTCATTCTTGTTCTCCCTTCACCCAATGAATCCTCTAGGTAAGCTGGACCACTGAGTGAACTGATCAGTTCTGATCAACATATGACTATGCCACATTCTGAACCTCTTTGTGGAAACTCAGAAGGGTCTGGGTTTCCTTGTCTCCTCTGTGAGATTGATCTAATGATCAATTGTCAAGTAGGTTCTGACTTCCTGTTGGTGCCCTCATTTATCAGAGCCTTCTTAGAGTGTTCTCCTGCCTCTGCCTTTCTTCTGTCCACATCTGTTCATACAAATCTTTCGTGCTTCTTCCTTCTCAAGTGTGCAGTGATAATACCCCATTCTACTGATTGAGCCCTGACCCCATGATCAGCCCTTCTCCAGCAGATGGACTTTACCCATTGTCTTCCCAGTTTTCTGCTGCCACAAAAGTGGTCTCAGGGGCCTCTAGCATGGGAACTGCCTCTTTGACCTATCCTGTCCAGATGGACTGAAGGGAAGATGGCCTTGGGCCTGTGAATTATTCATGAGCTCAGCTGCTCTTGGAACCAATTTGTCCTTCAGGCCCCCCAATGCCTTTGGAGACCCGTTATAGGGACCATTGGGTTCATTCTAGAAGATGATCATGTTTGTCCTTCATTCTCATCAGGGAGGTGATGCCATGACAAGCATGTGAATTGGACTTGAGTGAGGGGAGTTGACATCACCATACTCACTTTCTCCCCTGGAGCCATCTGGGCCCAGTGGCCAGATATGAATCGAGATGATTGGAGATGGAGATTGCGAGGCAATCCAAGTTTAGTGATTTGTTCAAGATCACACAGCTAGTAAGTGTCTGAGGCCAGATTTGAACTTTCATCCTAGAAAGACCACAGGCAGTTAGCCATTTCGAGGCTGTTGGCATCTGAGCAGCTAGATTGCTTCAGAGACCTTGGTGAACCCATAGTAAAGGTCTCTTTCTTGGAGGTATCTGGTCAGTCATGGGAAGGCTTCTGAGGGGCTGTGCACAGTTCTCTATCTCTCCCTTCTTACATACAGTAAAGGGGCAGGAGAGAGACTGGGCTTTCTGCCACACACCCCTTTCCTCCACGCTTTCTGAGATTGTTGTGGAATGGGGGGTTACGGACCTAAGGCCGGCTCTCTTCTGAGCTTACCCAGACTCCCCTTATGTTGGCTTAGAGGAAAGTTTTAAAACTACATTGGGTTCAAAGGGCTCATTGCTTGGAGGACTTTTGGGAAATTGCCTCCCTCTCCTCATTTGTGCTATGATTGATTTGGACTTGATGATTTTTGAAGCACCTTCCAGCTCTGAATCTCTAAAACAAAACAAGATCTTAGGTCATCCACATCAGTCTCTTATTTTATGGATGGCAGGCCTGGGGACTACTTGTCCAAGGTCACACTACCAGTGGCTTGAGAATCAGCATTGGAACTTGGTGCTTTTGGCTCCATTTCAAGTGTTCCTTCCAGGCAGTGTGGCTTCCTGCAGAGTGTTCTTGTTTATTTGTGAGCCAGTATTGTTTTGGAGTCTTTGGGTGGCATAGAATCCCAGAGTTAGAGGCCTTCAGCAACCATGCACAATGGAAACCCCCATCCATCTATCATCTCACCTCTTCAGACCTACCAAGGAAAGCTTCCCACCCCCTTGTGGTCCTCCAAATGAAGTCTACAAGGCAAAAGTTCTGGGAAACCACTCTTGACATTGACTCTAGACCCTTCCCCATTTGGGCTGCTGTCTGGTTTAGATCATGAGGAAAAGGGAGATCATCCCACCAATGTTTTGGAGCACTGCATTCGTCTCTGAACGTCATGGCCTAAGAAAGACTGCCATTTAACATAAAATTATGACTGGCTCTGTTGGCATCCAAGGGCTATTTCTTGTTCTACTAACATGGTGGGTGGGCCATGGCCACCTCAGGTTTCTCCAAGCCCTAAAACTGACCCCTTTTTCCCTTCAGGAAGTACAAGTTTGGATGACATATCTACAGGGTTATTTCTTGCTATTGTAATTAATGGAACAGCAGGAAATAAAGAGGTTGGTCATTCTTGGCAGAAAAACAGTCATTTCAGGGGAAAGAAAGGATGCGGGTAGGTCCGAGAGGAAAGGATGTGCTCTGGTCAGCTCTCCTGGGAAGTTGAGTCTCTGGAAAGTTGGAGCCTTGGGGGTGTACTGAAACAGTGAATGGATCCAAGAGCCTCCTTGTTGATCAGAGAAGGAAGAAAGTTTATCACGACCCAAAGCCAACATTGGAGTTCTATGCCCTTATGAATTTGTTTGACAGCTTTCTACCAAATATTCTTTTGACATCAATTCACTGGTAGGCTGGGAGGTAGAGGAATCTTGTCTTTCCATGGAGGCTTTTTGGGAGTGGCCCTTTGGCAAGGGGCAGGGAGGAATGCAGGGGGACATGCCTACAATGTGAAAACAAAAGTGAACTATAAAAGAATTTTTAAGCATTCAGGTTAGGTGTTTGGAGTCAGAAGACTTGAGTTCAAAATTCTCCCACTGCCATTTGCTGCCTCTTTGACCAAGTTATTTTATCTTGGTTTTTTCAATCCTTGGCCTTGGGTAGAAGTCATCCCATCAGCCCTTGTCTTATTGACCATACCCATAATTGGTTTCTTTCTTGTTGTTTCTTACTTGATAAATGCCAGTAACATAAGCATTTCATCTTAGACCAGAAAGAAGATTATAAATGAAACCAGAACTCTATAAGGAACCACTTTATTTTTGGAAAGCCCATATTTAGCATGATAATTTCAGAGATGTCTTCCTCATCTGTCATTTTAGACAATGTCTGTCTTTGCTTTTTTTGCGCTTTATTTAAATGTTTCCATTGACCCATCTTTTAGCATTAGTATTCTGCCCCCTCAGTCCCACCCCATCAACCTTTTCCCAAATCATTTTTTTCTTTCATCAAACCATTTTTGTATGATCTGGTTAAACATATGAGCCCACTGGCCTTATCTGAATTATGAATCTTATATCCATCACCTTCCTGTTCTCATGCTTCATCATTTGGCCTTTGGAATTGTGGTGGTCATTGCATCAGTCAGAATTCTTAGGTCTTTCCTCAAGTTGTTTTCTCTAGCAATTCCTATGCATCTTCCTCACTTCCTCTGATTCCATCCATCCCTTTGAGCATTTCTCTACAATAATATACTATTGTGCTCCTTTATCAAATAGGGGTTCTCTCCCTCTTTGATCTCTTTGGCATCTATAAGAGAGTGGCATTGCTGGGTCAGCAGGTATACGCAAGGTTAGTAACTTCTATGTCTTGCCACACTGCTTTCCAGAAGAGCTGAGCTGATGCACAGCTCTACCAATGGTTCTTCAACCCAGCAAGTGAAACCTTCCTTCTTTGGCATCTTTGACAATTGATTGGAAGTGAGATGGGACTTCAGATCTTGCCTTTCTCTTGTTGGCATTTTTGCATATGGTTGTTGAGAGCTTAGATTACTTCCTTTGAGAGCTGCCTTGGGAGAACTTCCCATTGGAGAAGTTATTCCTATGTATTTTATAATAGCAATAATGATACTATAATGTCATTTAAAATAATGCCATTTTCTTTATATTTTAACCAGTTTCAAGTTATCTTGGCTTTTTGATCTTTATAATAGCCATGTCCTACGAAGAAACTTTTATCTTCTAATTTTAGTTGTATTAAATTTATTTGTGCAGTCTCATTTCATCTCTATTTCTTATTTGGTCAGGAACTTGGTTGCAAAAAGCATTTGTTTCCATTCTCCTCTTTTATATCTAGGCCATGCATCCATTTGGCGCTTATATCGTATGATGTGTTGGTCTAGACATAATTTGTACCAGACAAATTTCTTGTTTTCCCAGTGGGTTTGGGCAAATTTTAAGTCTTAAGGCAAGTAGTTGAGATTGTTGAACTGTTGTGGTGTTTGTTTGCTTTTGTATGCTGCCCATCTCCTCTCTGTTGATTGTCATCTTTTATTTTTCTTGTCACTAGGAAATTATTTTTATCATGCAGTGTAGTAAAGAGTGAGACCTGGTTCAAATATGTCCCCCCCCCCCCGTTTTTCATTATTTTTTTCATTATTTCATCTTCAAAGACATCTCTACTCCAAATGTTCATATGGACTATTTTCACCTGAGCTGCAGTAAGGTGAAAGTATGCTGTGTCCAACCATGGTGGCTCAGGCCAATCATGACCTTTTCAACTAATTGGACACCCCATACCTTGACCCCAACACAGTGATGTCACCTTGGTCCTCTTCCAGTATGAAGGATCAATTATTTCATTTTTTTTTTTTGCAAGGCAATGGGGTTAAGTGGCTTGCCCAAGGCCACACAGCTAGGTAATTTTCTGAGTCTGGATTTGAACTCAGGGACTCCAGGGCCGATGGCTCTATCCACTGCACCACCTAGTCGCCCCTCATGATTTTTTATTACTTGATTCTTGACCTCTTCATAAATATATTGTTAGTGTTTGTAGCTCTACAAAGTGGCAGTTCGGTTGCTTTGATCAGTATGACAAGGAATATGTCAATTAATATATTTTCATGTCTGGTATAACTCCAACCTGGTCTTTTGAATACAAAAGCATTAACTTTGCTTTCTTCTTCATGGGCCAAATGATGAAGCTCCAGAGATAAACAAGGCAGACCTAGTGCCTGGGCTCTAATTCTAATAGGGGAGAGGGGCAGAAGGTGAGGAAAGTTTGTGGGAGGACAATGAAGGCAGGGCAGAGTAAGACTTGATCATGTCCAGAATTGGGGTATTCAGACATATGACCAGGGAAAATCTGGTCTTTTTTTGTCACTGTAAGTTCTTTGCAAATATCATCCAATACTCAGTATTCACTAGAGATGTTTTCTTTGTCTGCTTTGCTTTAGGTTACAGGAGCATATTTATGTTATAGTTGGTAGGTTTTACTCTGCCAAAAGTTTGAGGAAATTGTATAGCTAGTTTCTTTTTTTATATTTTTAATTCATGGAATAAAACAAGCTTTCCATTGACATAGTATAGTAAAAAAAAAAAGATGAAAATGAAAGATTGCATATGAACCTGTAAGTCTATTATGAACTACGTGCTATTCCTTTCAAATATATAGTTGTAACTTAACTTGCTCAAAGTCATTCTTAAAACAGTATCACTTACTGTATACAACGATCTTTTGGTTCTGTTTATTTTACTCTTCATCATTTCGTTCAAATCTTTCCATGTTTGCCTAAGATCATTGAGCTCATCATTTCTTATAGCACAGCAGTATTCCATTATAATCATCCACTACAGCTTGTTCAGCCATTTCCCAGTTGAGTGTCCCTGCAATGGCCAGTTCTTTAAACCACCCCAAAGAGTCGTGGCTGCTTTAAAGAAGTAGTGTCTTTGGAAATAAACCCTAGAAGTTATGGGGTTTGGTTGAAGTAGTTTAATAGCTCTTTGGACATAATTCCAGTTGGTTTCTTAACAAAAGGATAAATGCAGGGACCTCAATCACAAGCATTTGTACTCAGTTTGCTGCTGGGTTGTATACAAAGACAATTCAAACTGCATTTTGGGTAGGAGCCATTCATTTCCTGGCCCTGCCAGCCTAGCACCTTCCCCCTTCCCCCACTCCAAGTTACAAGATATATATATATATATATATATATATATCTTCACAAGCATGCTCCCTTGTTGAAACAAGAGATCTTTGATGGCCAAAGTGGTATGAGAGTATTCCAGGAATGGAAATAGAAAAAAAGGGGCTAACTTAAATTAATAAGCCCCTGATATGGGGCAGACAATGAATGGTATTAAGTACTGGGGATACCAAGCTTGACAAAAGGGAACCCAGGAAGCTAACATTCTAACGATGTGATAACAGTGATGAAGACTCCAGGACTCAGAATTCTGTAGTATTTGGGGGTAGGGGCTCATTTTGTAAAAGCCACTGATTGAAACCGGCATCTAGTAATGGTGTGGGTTTGTCTGGGCTGCTTCCCTTCAAGGTTTAACTACAAACGTTTGTCAGTTGACTAATAGACCTTCACCAGCAGTAGAATGGCAGAGGAATATTTTGGTGAAAAAAAGGAAGAAGAGTCATGGCCAGTTTTGTTCTACTTTGCCTTCATCTCTAGCTCCAGTTCATAAGGTCCGGCCAGAATGATTTGATTGTCTTCTTTTTTTTTAAATCTTAAAAATATTTAATTTGTTTTCCTTCAGTGATAGTTTCTACCAATCACTTTTTTTTTTTGGTGAGGTTTTGAGTTTTACTCTCCTCTCCCCCCAACAGAAGGCAATATGATATAGGTTTTGCATGATTTGTAAAGACTTAAAAAAAAAGTCTCATTGGAAATAAAGACTTCTCTCCAAATCATTTCTGCAAGGTAACAGATATTAGAAGGAATAAGACTACACATCTGCTTTCGCTTAGTTTTCTTTCTGCCTTGAGAGCAGGTAATGGACCAGGTAGGCCAAGATCTTAGTGTTGATGATGATGATGATGATGATGATGATGATGATGATGATGATGATGCCAGATAGTTCATCAAAACCTGACCAGGTGCAGGCTTCATTGTCCTCAGAAAACATTATATGAAGGGCATAATTCTGTTTGATGATTATGGGGAGACTGTTACTTGGTTCAGGTTTATAGTTCACAGATCAAAAAGCAGACTTTTATTAACTAGCACCATAGTGTCTTTCTACGATGTTAGTTAACTGGACTGACATCACCCATCTCCCCTATCATGTCCTTCTGCTAATTGATGGATTGATGGCAGCTTCCTCTTTTTCTCTTATTTCTCCATAATCTTTCATTTTGTAACATTTTTTTCTTAGAACTTCCACAATTTTTTCTCCACTCGTAATGTTTTCATTTCATCTTATATGCAACATCCCAGATTTGTTTGACTTGTACCTTGTAACGTTTTTTGACATGTCCTGTTACACTTTTCATTATTTCATTTCAAGGTACCATTTAACAACCTTGCCGGGGCGATTCCTGTGCTTACGTCCTCTGATAGGATTTAGGGCATACACTGGTTTTTCTAATGTCACTAGAGAGTAGATGGCCATTTGTCCAGCAAGGTTTAGACAGGATCAGTTGTGAGTTCAACTTACATTCATAGTGTCATTTCCAACTCTGCAGTTCTGTGATTCTGTAAGTTTATGATATATGAAAATAGACTGCCATGTTAATTGAGGTTAATTCAGCAAACTGACCGAAACTTCTCTCCATTGTATAATTTCATATTCTCTAGGAAAAGAGCCAAGAAGATGCCAAATAGTCACTTGGTGGCTCAGATGAAATAGCTTCTTTTTGTTGAATTTCACTTTTGGGGCCCTACAGTGCATGTCATTGAGAGCCATCTCTCCTTGTGTGTCCTAAATCCATTTGGAAGCTTTGCCCATCAAAATAGCATTTTCATATTTCCATTTTCATAAATTAGATTCAAAGAAAAAGCCAGTTAAAAAGGGAATGAAATCCAGCAGGGAAATCAGATTTTATTTCCAAGTGTCTTAAGTGCATGGTACCAACAAACGAGTGTGGAGAAAAATTAAAAACTATTAAAAAGTGATTGATGATGCTCTCCTTGTAATTAGACTGACAGTGAGGGCTCCTGATGAACCTATGGTGTTTGAATATGCAGGCACTGATTGCACCCATTATGGGCCATGCTTATCTCAGGCACTGCTCTTGGGCTCTGTAGGTTCCTCTCAGCTGTTTTCCATTCTGCCATGCTTCGGTTTATTACATACAGTCTTTTCAATAATGGTCTCCATAATGATCTTTGTGGCACTCATCGTGGATTTTGTTTTTTAACTCTTCTGAGTTTTCTTTATAAAAAGTATTCAAGTCTTCAGTTCTCCAGGTGCCAAGGATGAGTCCTCTGTGACCTTGTGAGCAGAGGAGGGTAAGGCCCCCTTGTTTGCCTAGGTCTGCCCTGCACACTCATCCGTCTTCCCCATCCTAGATGACTCTCCTCCTTTGGGACTTACCAGCCAAGAATTTATTCCAAATCCTTGGCCTTGGTTGGCAGTTAATTATAACTGACCTCCTTCCAGGGGGCCCCCATCCTCCAGGACCAGGCCCAAGACACAAATGTTGCTTTCAGCTACCTCAGGAATGACAGATCACACTGAAAGTTTTTGGAGGGGAAAGGGGAGTGGATAAGAGTTGCTGTTGGGGGGAGGGGATAGGATAACTGTTTGCCTCATTCTTTCTTTTGTCTCCTAAATGGGAGCTGCTTTTTCCCTTTTTTTTTTTTCTGCCGGGACCCAACCCATAGGTGATCAGTTCTGATGCCACTTCCTATGAGAAGCCCTCTTCCTTTTCCTGGTCCATTTCTTCCTCCTCAAATTGAACTGTGCTTGTTTCTTTTGTTGTTCAGTGTCTTTCTCCCCTCTAGTAGAGAGTCGGTTCTTGGAGAGCTGGAGACTTTTTTTTTCCATTTGTCTTTCCCTGAACCTCCCAGTTCAGTGGTTGAAAGACAGTGTGGCCTGAACTGAATTGATATTTTGGTCTCTGAGAACAGGCAATAAAAGGGGTCTGAAAAAGGTGTTTGTTTAAAAAATGTCTGTTGATAAGCATTCATCTCTACTACTCCTTACCCCTGGGAAAGCAATTAGAAGGGAGGCAAAGCTTTATTATGCATCAATGGATTCAAGAAGGACCCCTGGACAGGCTTGGTTCGGCATCTTCTCCAAAGGTCAGTTCAGATGGGTAATGACCAGATGGACCTTTTACTTTTGGATCTAATCCAGACTTTTGGAAAGTTAGCCTTAGTGTGCCGGAGTAAATCTTTCCCATCTGCCCCCATAGACATGGGCCATCTCCCTCCACTGGCATCTTCCTCTAGAATCACATCTGCTTCCTTCAAGTCCAGAGTTTCTGTTGGCCTCATTTTGATGATATCTCAATCTGACTTTCTCCTCCCCCCTCCCTTCTCAGAAGTAGGACAGGAGAGCCCTCCATACCCGGACTTCATTTCCTGCAGCCCCCCCTACTCTGGCTCACTCCCCAGATGGACTGATTTGTAAAGAGGCTTTACGATTTCCTCCAGGCCCAGCGCCGCCGCCCCCCCCCCCCCCCCCCCCGCATTGGATTTTTTGGCTGGTGGTTTCCAGGTCTTCTCATTTTATATCGCTGACTCTCCAGCCTGGCCCCCCACCCACAGAGAGGCCAGCAGGGAAGGGGGATCATCTTTAGAAGGTCCTAGTGGGAGCTGGTCCTTCCCCAGCATTCTCTGGGTCAAGGATAGACAATTCAGGAAAATGCTCTCTCCAGTCTGGGTGATCTGGAAAACCAGCCTGATTTGACTCACACAGGCCACTCTTCCATGGGTACAGGGCCCAAATTACCATCATGGGGCTGTGTGTGTGTGTGTGTGTATACATACATGTTTGCTCAAACAGGTGTCAAGACAGGTGTGTGCTTTCCTCAGGACCAGAGTTA
This sequence comes from Macrotis lagotis, assembly GCF_037893015.1. Taxonomy (NCBI): domain Eukaryota; kingdom Metazoa; phylum Chordata; class Mammalia; order Peramelemorphia; family Peramelidae; genus Macrotis; species Macrotis lagotis. The sequence continues at coordinate 10,100,850 of NC_133661.1, forward strand.
GCGCTTCACGTGTGGTCTGTAAACTGACTTTTAACCTATTCAGACAACTGTGCATCCATGGAGGTACTTTGTACATTTAAAACTGTGATTATGGGGAGACTGTAGATGATATCAGATGTTCAGGAGGGGCCCTGAGGCAGAAAAGGTGGATGTTACACTGGGATGAGAGAGATGAGGGCAAGAGCCTGTGGGCCAGTGACCCTGGACCAGTCACTGGCTTAGCATTGGTTTTCTCTTAAATGGAAGGCTGAACTCTGCGGTCTGTAAGCTGGACTCCGGCTCCAAATTTATAGTTGTGGGAGAAGGAATTGAGTAATCCACCCAGATGGAGGATTTCCCACTTGGGAGGAATGTTTTCCCTGGCTGAGTTCTCCAGAAAGTCTGCAGAAATGGCCGATTATAACACAGGACATTGGCACAGAAAGGAAACCCGACTTTTTTTGTTTGTTTGTTTTTTTCTCTTGGGTCCCAATTTGTTTCAATACAAATTATTCCTCAATAATTTAAAGGAAAAGACGATTTCTAGGCTTTGCCCTCTTGGAAATTTTCTGCTTGGTGTGAGCCAGACCCACCCCAGGCGTGGTGCATGGCAGCCACACACTTGTCAGGGCTCTGTGGGCCATGGCCTTTGTGCCACTGGGACCCTGTCTCTGCTAATGTTTGGTCTAGTCTCTGTTCTGGGCAGGCTCGTGACAGTAGTAGTTACTGATTCCATGGCGGTCATTAACAGAACATGAAGAGCCCATCCACCTGTGTGAACAGGGTCATGGGGTGTGGCCCCTCGATAGGCTCACTGAGTCTGCCAAGGTGCCACCCCTCCTCGAGGTCCTCCAACCCCTTCATTTTACAGAAGAGGAGACTGAGGTCCAGAGCCCAGAATAGTTCTGATGAGCAGCTGAGTCTGCCTTCCATCATCAAGGAGTCTGACCAGGACTGGAAAGAAGCTGGTGCCTCAGTTCTGAATTCAGTCCTCCTGTGTAATTAGGGGAATTAGATTCGATAAGACTTCCCAACTCAAAATCTTTGAACTTTTCATCCATTTAGGCCCTACAGCTTTATATCTGACCTGCCCCTGGTTAGTTACAAATGCCTACCATCTGCCTCAAAGATGGAGAAAACAGGAGATTGAGCAGCGACAATAAGGAAGGAGAATGCTGGCACAGAGGTAGGAGATGGAGTTTCATTTGTGGGGACGGTAGCACCCCAGTGCCAGAGAGGAAACATTGAAGGACATGAGTGGAAAGATGGGCCAGGAGGGGAGGTCTTTGACAGCTAAACAGAGCGATTCCTATTGTATCCTGGGGGAACTCAGGAGTCCCTAGAGTGGATGCCATGGTGCCATGGTCAGGGGTCAGAGACCCAGCATTTTTAGGGTAGGAAGGCGGCTGGATCCTGTTGGGGAAATCTGCAGAGGGAGATGTCCCATGGATCTTCCTTGAGATAGATTTTATGATTATTTTATTTATCAGTCTTTGTTTTATTGACTTACTCATTCTCCTTGGGCTTTGTCCTTACCTTTTGGACAGTGCATTGGGCAGCCAAGAAGGAGACCATGTGAATGGACTAAGACCTGGCATTTCACTGAGAAGGGGATTTGTCCAAAGCCATCGAGTTAACGATTGATCTTGATTTCTGTTTGGCAACGGTGATTTCATAATACCCAGATTTTTATTTCCAGGCGTATTAACATGAAAGGCTTTCAGGATATCTTCCTTGAATCTCCTTTGGTTTTTTGGGTAGTGGGGGCAACTGAGAGAAGACTCTGAAATTAATATTTCCCCTAGGCTTAAATGGACCCCCTCCTAACATAGTTGAGATTCTTTTCATGTGTGTTAAGTTTTATTCGACTGAATTATGGGGCAGTCCTTGTCCACAGGGCATCTGGTGATATAATTACCCACTAGAGTGAAACGGGAGGCCTGGGGCTCTCCCCGGGGAGTCATAGCCTGAAAAGGCAAAAACCATGCATATTCTTATTTAATATAATGCAGGGGCTGAACAATAAAAACCAGTCGTGGACAATTTGAATGGAATAAACAGAAAACAGCCAGGCCTGCTGACAGCTGAACATGTTCTGGGCCTGGGGGGGAGGGGTTGGTGTCCTGGATACTTGGGAGGGCCTTGTGGGAAGGTCTGAGGGGGAGGGGGCCTCTCATTAGTGATGTTTCTTCAGGATTAAATTCAGCAGAACTCTCCATTTCCCCAGTTCTGCTATTTACCAGGTAGGGGAATCCAAAGATGAGCCCCCAGACCATCTCTACTCTTGGGAAGTTCTAATGAGGAATAAAATGTGAATTGTTATGAATAAATAGAAGGGACTTTCAAAATGGCAGATAGTGCTTCCCGGAGGTGGGACCTAGCTGGGACCCTTCCCAGCTGGGTGGCAGAGGTCTCCTCTTCTGTAAATGGGGATCCAGCCATCATTTCTGTGGAGCATTGTCCAAGATGAATTCTCTGAAAGGGGAAGGGCCAAGGTCAGTCCTAACCATTTGTTCCAGCCTGGTTTATCCAGTCATTGTTTCCAACCCCAGATTGGTGAAGGTCTCCATTTAGGGAGCTTAAGGCATCTCCCCTTCTTCAGACTTGATGGCTGGGTAGCTTTTGGTTTTAGGGTGGCTACCTTTGCCTTCTTGCCCTCAATCCTGCCCCATGAGAAAGGAAACCCTTGGCTTTCCCAGGATCCAAGAGAAAGTATGTTCACTAAATATCGGCTCTAAATACTGTGTTGGTGCAGTACTGTACTGGATCTAGGGTCACGTGTCCTTTGGTGGAAGGGGTGGAGTTTCTTCAAATCTCAGAAATTGAAGGTTGAGATGCATGATTTTCTTGTCTCTTTTGTAGCAGGAACTAGCCAAGGTTCAGTGAAAAGAGTGTAGCATTGGGGGGGTTATGGGGAGTGACCATAGGCAGTGCCCCCATGCCTCAATTTCCTGCCATGTCAAATGAGAGGATAGGACCTGATGGGCTTCTGAGGCCTCTTTTTTACTGGGGAGCCTATGAGGCTAGAGAGGGAAAGTTCAGGGCCAGAGCCCACCATCCCAGTTGGTCCACAAAAAGATTCCCAAGTGAGATGGCAAAGAACGGATAATGGGAAGGACCGTGGGTCTGGTGCACATGGAGACAGACGGGGTCGGGCTGGGAATGTTGGATTTTCTGTTGATCTTCTTCCAAAGGATCTAATTTTCTGTATGAAAAAGCCCAGCTGTGGCCACCCCTGGGGTGTTGAAGGTAATCCCGGAGAATGTTATTCTGTTCATTAGGTGGGTAGTAAAACTTGTGTGTGCAGAATGGGTTCTGAAACTCAGTCCAGAAGCTAGAAAACTTTGGCAAGGGGTCGAGGTGGACCCCACCTCCCAGATATCCCAGAGTCATCAGGAAGAAGTCAGCTGGGTTGGGTCTACCTCAGTGAGACCCATGAGCCAGTTGAGTGCTATCGCCAGTCTCTTCCAGATTTTAGCATCATCTTCACTAGTCCCATGACTCAGATGTGTATTCACATTCCAATGTCCATGAATAAATTCCATTGTTGAAAGCTGCACCATCTCTGAGGCAAGATGGGACTGTGGAGATGGCCCTAGAATCATAGGAGTCCTGGGTTTGAATCCTGCCTCTGAGACTGACCAGATGTCTGATCCTGGGCAAATCGCTTCCCCTCACAACCTCAGTTTCCTCATCTATAAAATAGAAGTGAGAATCAGAGCAGCTCACAGCTCCAAGGAGACAGTTTCTGCCAAGGGCACTGTCAACATTGTTATTATTTCTCAAGAAGCAAACCAATCTTTGAAAAGGAATCCTTCATTTTAAGGTGTCCTTACTGAAAGATTACTTCTAAAAAAAGGCAATTTATTTTTCAATGAACAAAAAATTTTTTTTTTCACTTTGCCCTCATGAGGGATGAGGCATTGTCCTTGTAAGAAATAGCTTAGTTGGACAAAGCAAATCTCTGCATTGACCATACCCTGAACCGTGTCCATTCTTCATCTCAAGTCCATCTTATCTGTCAGGAGGCAAATCAGAAGGCTACGTCCATTTGCGGGCTTGGAATTGTAGTGATTAGGTGGATTGGTGTTCTTAGGCTTCTCCTTGGAGTCTCTTGACATTGGCCTGCTCTTGCCAGCCTCCACCTCCAGGCTTGGTGATGGCCGGACAGAGAATTAATTTGCAAGTGCTATTTGGGTGCTTCCATTTTGAAATCAGAAATCTTCATAGACCCCCAGCTCAGGTTAATGAAGGCCCCTTGATCATGATGGGGTAGAGTTGGTCTTGTGATGAGGAGATATATAATTGGTGGTAAAATGACCAGGGCATACTACAGATCAAATTAGATGGTGTCTCTGTTATAGGCCAACACGCAAACAATCCATACTTTTTTGACCATACAAAGAGCATTTTAGAGTTCCTCTCTGTCTTATTGTCTTAGGCTGCATTCCAAGATATTTAGAAATTCATTGTCCTTGTTTAAAATTAAAAAAAAAAGGCAATCAACAGTGATTTATTTCTTTAATGCATTTTAAGTAACTAGGCCCCTCCATGGAAAGCTGTGCAGGATAATTAAATTAGAATTGCCACTAAACTTGGGGCGCCGTATCTTTCGGGGCTTAGTGGGCCACCTGGTACACGTCGGGTCCCATCACGTTCCAAATGAGAGCACGCGTTTGTTGGCACGCCGCAGGATGCCGTCTGAGAGATTAATAAATTTTAATTAAATAATCATTGAACGCTGGCCACGGCGAATAGTTCGATCTTTCCATTGGCAGACCGTTCACCGGCCCCCTCCCCGAAGTAAGAGCTTGAAGACTCCATGTAAATACACTCTGGCCAGCTTTATTGAATGCCTTTGTTTATTGGGAAATTTTGTCCTGTGTTAATGAATTTATAAAACTTACATTACCCATAAAACCGTCACTGGCACAAAATATACTCATAAGTTAGGTAATGTATTTCAGCTGCTCCTCTGTTGTGCTCCCCTTGAGCTGATAAATTCTGTGGCTTCATTTGTCTGGAATCAGCAGTTTTATGTGGTAATTAATTTTTACTGCTACGGGGAGTCAAAGATGGCACCTCTGTTTTGTTTACCCTGATAGGGAGCTAATGTCAAAACCTCTCCCACAAGGGGCAGAGTCATGAGGGCATATGGATCTTCTTGGGGGGTTATAGGTTAAGTTTGTGGCATCCCCCTTTCCTTTCAAGGACTGAGCTAAATTTGAAGGTTTACCCTCAATAATAGAGGTCCATGTCTCTCATTTTGCACATGAGGCTGACACAATCAGATTTGAATTCAGGTCTTCCTCTTCAGGGTCCTGTTTCTGTTGCCAGCAATGGAAATATTTTTCAAAATGGCACATGGTTACCTTTCCATATGTTCATGGCTGAGACCTAGGAATGGTCTAGTTAGGAAGAGAGGAAATGCCAGTGAATTTGTCACTTGTGAATAGGGAATTAGCATTGGTTTATCTCTTGGTTTTACATCCTTTGGGGTTTGGAGAGTCGCTTGGTTCATGTTGGGACTCATTGAGTTCCAAGTGAGAACTTGTATTTGCTGAGTCCTCATCTTTGTGGTCAGGCTTGGGCAATGGGTTGTGAATGGGCAGAGGGTTGGCTTGTGAGCAGAGAGGTGGTCCTCACTGGGTCCTGGGGGAAGGAGGATGCGGACTCTCCCAGGAAAGCCAGGCCTTGATAGACTCAGACGTGTCTCCCAGGATGATGTCCCTCACCTTAGACCTGTTGAATGTACAGTCTGTCTACTTCCTGCCAACCCCAGAGAAGCAAATACCAAACTCTGCCCAGGAGGAGACTTCAGACACTTAATAATTACCTAGATGTGTGACCTTGTGCAAGTCACTTAATCCCATTGCCTTGCTAAAACAAACAAAAAGTAATAAATGCCTATTGATTTAAAAGCCTCCTTTTGAGGACATCTCCCTCCACCAGGAAAGATTGGTCCCCTCCCCAACTTAGGAGGCAGTCTTTAGCAGTTATTGTGGAACCCTCTGCTTCCCCCTCCCCCATGAGGAGGCCAACCTGAAGCTGGCCTGTGCTGCAAGACAAGTGGAGTCCCTAGATGAGCCTCTGCTTGGATGTCCCATGGCGGGGTTCCACCAGGGGCCGTGATTCCCAGTTGTTTCATCAGTAATGGGTCCTCGCGAAGGGCTGGTTTTCTGTTTCATTCTTCATCACCTTGTCCAGGGATCAGTCACCACTTAGCCATGGACGGTGTGTCCATTGCGGGGGGAGGGCCTGCGTATTTGTTTAACCTGGCCCAGATGGTTCCCCTCCTCTCCAGCTGGAGTGAGTTGTTGCTCCTGCAGCCTTGAGTGTGAAAGAGAAAATGAGGGATGGGCACTTGGGGGACCTTTCTTCGGGGCATCTTGTTTTCTTGAATTTCTGCCTTGGTTTCCATTAACTGTGACCCGTGTACTCTTATTACCCATGTTGGTGAGCAGTGAACATTTGGAGCCCCCAGAACCCCCAAACCTAAAACGAAGGCTGGCGATAATGGTGGGTGGTGGGTCAGATTTTTTCCTCTTGCTCAGGTCTCACAGCATTATTCCCAAACTCTGGCCTCCTGGCTTGGCCTTGGATCTGCTCTTTGGGGACCACTCCCCAGACTTCCTGCTCCTTTTCACTTCCATCAGTCCCCAGCAGAGAGTTCTTCCTCCCTGTGCCCCCTGCTGCTGGTCTCCAGGTCTTGGCAGGTCCCCGGCCGGATGCTCTGCAGACTCCCCTAAAGTCCCCGTTGCGTTCGCTTCCTAGCAACTTGGTGGGCCGCTCAGTTCCATTCCAAAGGCCGCGGAAACACATTCCATCTGGCTCTGCAGCCCCAGATGCAACCACCCCAAGGAGCCGCTGGGGAGCCTCTCCCCCCGGTGGACTCTGGAGAGGCGATGAGATCCACATGGCAGCCTCTCCTTGCGTGGTGGGCCAACTTGTGCCGCTGTTTACCCCACTCCTCAGGGTTCCTGCTGCTGCTGCTCACCACGTCGGAAAAACCCACACTGCTCCCATCTTTGAAGGTTTTAGCATCTCAGCCTTCTTAATTCTGGGAGCTCGCCTGGCAGGCCCCCTTGGCAAACTTTCTTATGTCCCTAGAGACATTGAACAGACATCCATAGCTGAAGCTTTGCATTCCCATATCCTTTCTGTTGGTCTTTTTCTCAAATATTAAAAGTCCTTTCAATTTCTTTTCCCTTTTTATTTTAAACAAGACTGGCTATTTGCTTCTTGTGGCCAGTGGTTCTTAAGGGACCAGGAGGGAAGTAGAGATCCCCTCCTGGCTGGTCTGCAGGTTCCACTTAGAGCCTCTTTGTGGGGTCCCTTGCCTATGGGTCTGTCCTGGAACCCCCCTTCTCTTTGGGGCCTTTGCTCCTTTTCTGTATTAATTGATCAGTGTTAGGGTTGTGTTAGGGATTCATGGGCTTTACCAGGCTTTGAAACCCAGTAATGTTTCTCAACCAGATGCTCCATTTACAATGTGCTCCTTTTCATTCAGGCCCATGGAGCCCACACCTCCACATTATTTTCTTACCCTGAACTCTCTGAATTTGGTTTTTTTTTTGGTTTGTTTGTCTTTTTCTTCATCTCACTATTTGTATTCCTGTGTATTTTATTTAATGTATTTGAAAACATCTTGGTGGTGCCTCTAACTCGATGGTCCTGGCTTCCTGCCCAGACCCCCATGTCCCAAGGTCCAGACATTTCCCCTCTGAGCTCTGTTGAAGAAGCCACAAGACTGTGACCCTCCTCGGCCCTGGCAAGGAGCCTCAAATCTCTCCTTCTATCTGCTCCCACCAGGGGTGATTCCTTGCTGGAGTCCCTTCATACCCCGGTTTCCTGCAAGAGTCTGTGGGCCAGGAACACAGGAAGCGTGTTTGGGCTGGCGCCATGGGCTGTCCACCCCGGCTCTAGCAGGAATACAGAGCAAGGCCAGCTTGGCTCCCCAGGGCCACCCAGGTCATGGGGTCTTAGAGTGCCTGATCAAGGGGAGGGAGCCTCTGGACAGACAGAGGAAGGGGTGGGCCCCCCAGCCTTTGGAAGCCCTGTTTACTTAGGATATTCTTGGGGTGGTGGGCTTAGTTTAATTTTTCTGTTTTTGGGTGATTTGTTAATTCTGGGGGCCCCTATTTTGTACCTTTTGACTTTGGGGGTGCCTCCAAATGGGTAGATGTGGGCAGGATAGCTTAGGGGGTGGGTTCCAGCTGACCGTGGCAGGTGATGATCGAGCACCCAGAGGAGAAGATAACAATGAAGTGCTTTGCAGAAGGAGGGGATACATCCCCCACCCCAGGTTCTGCCCAGTTCTGTGAAGGAAGGAGGGTAGAATCTGCTCTGAGCAGACTTCTTGCCTCCTCTTTGTTTTTGATTAGGAAGGTCTTGTTTCCAGGGAGGAAGACATGGCAGGGTCCGGGGGGCTTTCATGAGCACTAAGCTGAGCCATGTGTGGCTCTTTCGAGGAGTCCGGAGGTGGCCAATCAGGGCCCAGTAAATCCCTTTCATTTCCTGCTGACCTTTTAACAGGAGCAGATGGTTTTTCTTACCCAAGCCCCACCAGGCCCGCTTTCCTCACTGACCTCATCCCCTTGGGTTGGGGCTCTGGTTCTGAGGCCTGTTTCTCCTCATTCTTTAACCCTTCCTTGCCCATCAATTCACAAGCCCTTGGCAAGGCTCCTTGGAGGGCCACCTAGCCCCGCTGGGTGGGATCTGGTGTGTCTGCCCTCCTGTGCCCCCATGGGCATGAGTGAGTAGCTCTGGCCTGCCCGTCTTCTTGTAAACACCATGTAAAACTACAGGTGTCCCGAGTGAGTTTGGGTTCAGCAGGGCCTTGCCAGGAATGTGCTGGGATGCGGGTCAGAGCCACCCCCACCTCCAACCTCCTCCCCTTCCATCTCTTCCAGATCACTTCAGTGGGATGGTCAGCTCACTGCCCTGGGGTTCTGCTCTTCATCCAAATTACGTTGTCCCTGTCCCGGGCCCTGAGCCCCCAGCCTCAGCCCCAGTGGCTTGTTCATTCAATGCATCAACTTCCTGCGTGTAGATAAAGTTGGATTTAGAACAGGAAGAATGCCTGCATCTTAGACCACCATTCAGCCAGGATTTGTGAGGGGCTCCCGCAGGGTCTGGAGTGACCAGATACTGGGCGTGCAAAAACAAAAAGGCCATAGTTTCCCTCCCCTGGGAGACCCTGCCTGAGGAGGGAGCCCGGTGTGTTGGCAGAGCTGCTCAGCCCAGGAGGGAGGGGTCAGTTGGGAGGAGGTTCAGCTTTGGGTTTTTGAAGGACCAGCCTTTGATTTGGGGGCCTGGGCCACCCCATTCTTGCATGTTTCCTTCATCTCTGGGAAGCTGGGGGGGGCCTGTTTTGAGTGGTATTCTTTTCTATTGATCGGGGATGCTGATGGAGAGGGAGGTGATAGATTGCCGCCACCGGCCAGTGGCAGCTCCTCACTCCAGCCCATGGTGGGCTTGCAGACTGGAGTGTCATCCTGGAAGCCACCCCAAAAAGGAAAATACTTGTCATCCAAGGCCTTGGCCCATCCATCAGTTCAACAGTGGAACTTGGGATGACTTTTTTTTTTCTTGGTTTTTGCAAGGCAGTAGGGTTAAGTGACTTGCCCAGGGTCACACAGCTAGGTAATTAGTAAGTGTCTGAGGCTGGATTTTGGGATGATTTTATCAGTGAAAATGATGCTAAAGGAGAACCTTACCATCTCCCTTCCTGCTGTCTGTTAAGGTCAGTGGGGCTGTGTACCTGCCCTGTACCCCAAACCCTGTCTGTTGGAGTGGGAGCTCCTGGATTACAGGTGCTAGCACCCTTAGCATCATGCTTTGTATACAGCAAGTGTGCCATAAATGCTTTTCCAATAACTCACTCAAGTTCAATGAAGCAGAACCAAACCAACCCACTGACTACATCTTCCCATCTGACAGTATAAGTTTCAAAACTCTGCTTCTGTCTTTTCTGTGCTTTTAAAAATGTTTCCTTGTTCATCTTTGGGGGGAGTCACTTTTCCTTTACACTGGTGCACCTTCCTGTGAATTCTTCTCCCCTGGTTCTCATCCATCACATTTCTCTGAGCTGATTCAATTAATGGTAAGATGTTTTGGAGCTTAGAGCTAGATTTGTTTGTTTTTTTTTTTTTTTGGTGGGGGATGAACTCCTTGGTATCAAAGCTTGGGGATAACATTAAACCAAAGTTAGACCAGAGGCAGCTTGGTTCTGTGGAATGCGTCCTGACTACCATGATGAACAGGCCCTGGACTTTGAGTCAGGAAGATCTGTGTTCTAAACCCATCCCAGATACTTATACTTCATAGCTCTTGGGCCATGGCAAGACTCCTTATCTGGAAAAATGAGTAAGTTTAATTAAGATTTGTAATTAAGGGAATCAAACCTTAAAATCCATGACCTGGGGCAGTGAGGTGAACACTGACCTGGAGTCAGGAAGACCTGGGTTCAAATGTGACCCCAGATTTACTAGCTTTGTGACTGTGGACAAGTCACTTTAATCCCATTGCCTTGCAAATACCAAAAAAGAAATGATAAAATCTATGACCTTGATGAGACTGGGTTCAAATCCATTCCTGTAGAAAGAAAAGGTTGGACAGGCTAGCCACTGGGGTGATCCTCTGGAGAACTTCACAGATCATATGGTCATCTCATCTCCTTCACTGTAGGGTTTTGAAGAGAGATGGTGGTCTGCTCCGGGTCACTGATAGGTCTGGCCCTGAGATGCTGGCACTTCTGCCTCCCAGTTCAGATGGTCTAGTTCTTGCTCTGTCTGCCCACCTCCCTAACCATTTGGGGTAAGGAAGAAGGTCCCCCAAGCACTGCTAGGAAGCTACCTTTCTTGCGTGGCCCCAGAATCCTTTGGCCCAGGCAGGCTTGAACAGACCCTTCATCAACAGGGGGTGTTCCAAAGTGTTGGTCAGTTGGTGCTTAAGTAATGTTTATTGACTGACTGATTACCTTGACCACGGGTTTCTTTTTGAGAGTGGACAACTGCTGGAAGGGATGGAGGAAGTAAGCACTTTATTTGGCTGGTCAGTTCCTCTCCGTAACCCCCCAGATGGCTGCCTTTGTGACTTGGGCCAGCCTCTGTTGGATCTTCACATTCCCGGGATTTATGTCTGGCCAGGAGTCCCAGCCCCCAGCCCCCAGAGTGCCCTTGTTAGCTCTATGAATATTGAGCATAGCCTTGAAATTTATTTTAAGTGTCCAGAGGTGGTAAAAAATAACTGCCGCGTTGGTGCTCCCCAGGCTCGGGAGCTTCTGCTGAGCTGAGGAGAGTGTAGCCAGACCACCCGAGTTTACTCGAGGGCATCCATCATCTGGCTCCTTCCCTGCTTCCATGGCCCCAGAGGATGATTTAGGCCATTGTGGACCTTTTGTCCCAGTGTCCTCCTGTGCCCTGGACTTCTCTGGGTCCGTGATCCTGGATCACTGGTGTTTGTATCTCCAATATTTAATTATGTTGCATCCCTGAGTCTAGCAAATTTGATAAATCTGGGGAATCATATTGAATCTTCTGTGTGAGGGACGGGGTGGTCATTTCTCATATTGTGGGGAAGGGGCAGAGGTCATTTGGCTTCCTGCTTGGACCAGAATCTGGTCAAGGCGGCTAGAAAAGCTATCTGCGGGACGTGCCCTTGATGGCCCAATTTTGACCCCTCCTTTCTCCATGTCTGCCCCCAGAGTTATCCGAAGGGCTCCACATTTCCCATTACTACAGAATGGTATCCCTTTGGGGGGGGCACATCCACATCGGGCTGCCTGGTGGGCCAGCAGCCAACCCTGACTCCCGAACCTCCTTCCATTCTGGGGTTAATGTTGACCCACTGAATTGGAGCTTGCATTCAATCTGTTTTCTCCAGATGGACTTCTAGGCAGCCTGAGCCTCAAAGCTCTTAACCGCCCCAGTCCAGGGCTATGTCTATTTGTTCAAAGTCAAGGAAAAACAGAGGCTTCCTTGTAGAATCCTGGGGTACCCAGTCAAGGAGTGAAGAGGAATCACATGGCCACAGGAGGCCACAGGAACCTTTGATGTTTCCTCCCTTTTATCATTCCAGATGAGTCTTTGCTTTCATGAAAGCCACTGTAAAATGTGGGTCATCTACCCCAGTTACAGACACATCTAGCCCCTCAAGTCTGTTCCTCTTAAAAGTCTTCAGAAGAGGCCCCCAAGCTTAGGAAAAGGGAACTGTTGTTTCTACACACCCTAGAACGACCTTCCTAGTTGTAGGTGACCGAAACAGCTGACACCATTTGTAAAGAGGACCCACGATGGACTAATGAAGAGGGAGGTATTGACATGAGTTACTGGTATTGTTCCTCTTCTCAGGAGAGGTGCTCTTGGCCTTGGTTCTTCTGGATTTAGGGGTCTTGGAATCTTGGCTTTGCTGAGACAAAGCTCCTCCTCTGTGCCTCAGGTTTCTCAAGTGTAAAATGACTATTGGAACCTGTATGGCATGGGGTGTCCTAAGGGAAAGTTCAAATTTTTGTGGATTGAATAATAAAAGGGCCTTGTTACCATTTTGGGTTTTTTTCTTTTTAGGGTTAAGTGACTTGCCCAAGGCCACACAGCTAGGCAATTATTAAGTGTCTGAGGCTAGATAGGAGCTCAGGTCCTCTGACTCCAGAGCCAGTGCTCTATCCACTGCACCACCTAGCTGCCCCCTTGTTATCTATCACTCTTAACCCAATTAAACTGTCTTCTGGATATCTTCATACATGTAAAATAGTGAACCCAAGTCCTTCCTCACAGTGCTTGACACCTTTTCTTGATAATTGATGATGATGGTGATGATGATGCCACCTTGAAGCTTGCAAAGTACCACCCCTGGGATCTCCTCTGAACATTAGAGTGACTCAGATGCTGGTGACTGATCTTCAAGGCAGCATCCCAGTGACTGGGCGTGGTCCAGGGTACCAAGCCACGCCAAGGGAGACCCACAGAGCTTTGGACTGGATTGGCATGGACATCCTCTTTTCACTGGCACCTTAAGCCAGCTGTCTACCTTGGGGTATTCAGGGTCTTGTGACCTAGCTCAACTAAGATTGGTCCAGAAGTAGGTGTTCAAGACCTCTGCCCTCAAGGAGCTGATAATCAAATGGAGGTGGGGGAAAAATAAGTGCAAGATTAAAACAGGGCAAATGCTGCATGTCCCTGAGGGAGCCACCCTTCCCCCAACCAAGCCTTCTTCAGTGAACTCCCAGAGCCCTGGCTCCTTATTACCCAGTGGTCTTGTGGGCTGTGTTTGAAATCCCAGTATCTAATCACTTAAGAGCAAGGTGGCCATTCATCTCTGCAGGATTTCACCGGGTACACTATTCCCATAAACGGGCTGAGAGCAGATTTATTAACTTACAATGACCATTACCTTGTCAAGAATTCTTTTATAGGATGTTGCAATAAAACTTAAGGTTCATCTACTGAATTTTTAATTATTTTAACAGGTTATTTCACCCAAGATATCCTCCTCCCACCATCTTGCTGACATAGAAAATCACAGGCTAGTTCTCAAGGATTCCACTGAAATGTCTTCCTTATGCAGACAATTTGGCCCTGCTAGGGAAATGGAGATGATAGAATTTTCTGCTCTTTTGAAGAAAATCGTGTATTATTTGTTTTTATAGCATCCTCTTCCTCCCAGGCCTGCAGAGGCTTTGCTTGTAAGGAAAGGCCTCCTCTCCCTGCCGAGCCCCACCCCCCTTCACCTCCAGTGGGGCATTATTATGTCCAGTTGTGTTTTCATTTTTATTGTTGTGTTCATTGTGCATTATTGAGTATTATTTTCCTCTGCATCATCTGATGGAAATCTTCCCAGCCTTGGACTTTTGGGTCTTAAAAGCCTCTGGGCCTAGATCGCCTGAAGCAGCCTTGAACTGGAGATAACTTGGCCCTCCAAGGTTGTGAGGAGGGACTGGAAGGAAGCTGGCCTCATTCCTCAAAACCCCTGACATTTCCTGGCGCTTTGCCCAGCCCAGGTCCCACCCAGTTCTGGGCCTTCCTTTTCCCTTACCTGGACTGTGCAGGTAACTTCCCTCCTCAAGCCTCCTTTCTTTCCAGTGTATCGCCAACATAGGTGGCCCATGACCATTCTGAAACCCCAGATCTGACCGTATCCCTCATCCGCTCAGGGAGTCTTGGGGGCTCCCTGTTGTAACACCAGGTGGGATTATACCTTCCCTTGGATTGAAAGCTCTTAACCTTCTTTCCAGGCCTTTGGACCACTGTTACCAAGGTTCTCCCCCAGGGCCACGCCCAGGTACCTCCTGGTATTTGTATTTTTTATAAAGTCCAATTTTCTATGACATTTCTCCCCAACAGAGGAGGGTAAACTCTTTAGGGGCAGGGACCAATTTCATTTTTTAAAAAAATCATCCCCAGTCCCTGGCATCATCCAGATGGATGGCTACAGGTTCATCCCAGTCATTCTATAGCCATGTCTATGCCAAGAATGGCCATGATCCCGGGAAACACAGACGGGACCCTAGGGCATAGGCTTTGTTTTGTTTGGCATTTTTTTTCCCTTCTATAAGTGAATTTGGCCTAGAAGTGGCCACGTTTCTTTGGGGATTGCAATCCTGGCTCCAGTGGTTTGAATTTTCTTTTTACCTATGGTGTAAAAGGTATGTCAGACAAACCCCTTCCCTTCCAGTTATTTTATTTTGTCATTATGCCATCGCCATGCAAGGTTGAGAGGTTTTCCTTGAGGCAGATTTGGAAGACTGAGGCTCTGGGAGAAGCAGATTTATCAATCCAGAGACTTCCTGAAGATTGGGGTGGGGGGGTTGGTCTGGTTTCTGCTCATCATTTGCATGCAACTGTTTGGCAAGAGACACAGCCTGGTGTAACTGTAAATAGCTTTATTTCAGTCCACATTTGCTTTGTTTTTCTTAATGAAATATTGCAGCAGATCTTGGAAACTCTGGGAATTGGTGTCTTCTCAGAACAAAACCCCAGCCCTTCTAATGCAGCCATGGTTTGGGAGTCTGGGACCCCAGGATCAGTCCTTGATGGGATACTTACCTGGAGGGAAGGAAGGAAGTGCCCGGATTCATTATTTTTTCCCTTTGGGGGATCAAGGATCTGTGGGAACTTGGGCCATTCCTAAGAGTGCAGTGATCTTGGCAGAGTCTTCTATCTAGGGAGGACCCAGGTGCTTTTTGGGCCCCATGGCAGGGGGCTGGACCCCCTAAGAACCACTAAAATGCCCTCAAGATGACCGAGTTTGTCTCCTTGCTAGAAAGGCACTAAGAAGATCCCTGCTTCTGGTCACAGCTCTGAGTTTCATTTCTGTCTTTTGTGAGTGTTTTCATTTATTTCTTTCATCTAGTTTGGGATTAGATATGAATGTCAATAGGTGATTTGCAGATTTTTCTCCTGTTTTCAGTAAATACCCTTTTTATCTACTTTTGTGCTGTACTCTGTCCCTGGGCAGTAACCTGCTGCTTTCCCGTCTTGAACCATGATTCAGAAATCTGAAACCCATTCCCAGATGCCATCTTCTTTTTCAGTTTATCGATCACTTTGTATCTGTGATGTCCATAACAAGTCTTTATTCGGCTGCAGAGGTTAAGGCTAAGAGAGCTTGCCAGGACCTCACAAATCACGCCTGGGACCGGACCTAAATCCACAAGTTCCAACAGATACCCCAACTCCCCTTAAAGTACTTTCCCTAGAAAACAGAGTTTATAGTTGTCAGCAAGAAGGAAGGAGATAAATCTTGTAATTCTGAAACCTATGACTAACCTCACCCCTTGTGTTTGGGCTTTGTTTTTCTTTGGTTTTATTTACTTTGGGGCATGTCTTCTCATTTGGATAGTCCCTTACTGACATTGCCTCTTGCATCTGCCAACATCCTTGTTTTTTCCCCTTTTTATTTACATTGCTGGGTGTGCCTGGCTTTTGGCCCAAATTTCTTTCTGCTGTTTCACTTCCAAGAGTCTTCCCCTTCTATCAGAGCTCTTCCTGTTCATGACTCTAGGTGGTCCAGTCTTAGGCCATTTGGGATCTTAAACAACAGCTGGTTCCACCATCTTCCAATTATTGAGACCCAGCCTTTGTTGCAACAAGGAAGCAATGATGACCGTTTCCGTTCCTAGATAATCTGCTCTTCCTCCTGGGCCTCTTTCCCACTAATGGAGTCTTGAAGTCAAAGGCTAGGATCCGTTTTGGTCATTCTTCTCATCCCTTCTCTTTTGGAGATTTGAGCCTGTTCTCAGCTCCCAGTTATCTTCCCATATCCCCTCTAGGAATGTTGCTTACTTTTCATTGTTGTCTTCACCTGTCTCCAGGGCCACCTTTAGTGTTCTTAGTCCTGAGCGAGATGGGAAGGATGAGATGTACCCAAGCCCTTTGTTGCCCCCCCGCCCCCCCCCCCCCCATGGGATGTCTCCAGGTGCTCCCTGGAGAGAAGAATGGAACTTGGTTAGAGCAGGGATGCCAGGTGAGGGAGGCCTGACCCCCCCCCCCCCATGACTAGGGGAGGCATTTCTGAATGGAAATGGAAAATGGGAATGAGGCCAAGAAGTTAGGAAGGCAGTGGAGCGCTCCTTCATGGAGGGGTGCTTTCATGGACAGTGGCGACCTGGAAAGCTGCCAAAGGAATGACTGGCTTCAAAATAAGTAGTTGTTCTGGGGATTCTAGGCCCTTCTCTGCCATCTCCTAGCCAAAGTAGCCTTGGCCCAGTCACTTGGCCTTTCCTTGCCAAAAGCTGCTGTATATTAAATGTAGACCCTGACCTTATATCTCAAAGACATTTCAGTCCTAATGGGCTTTAATTGGGTGTATTAATTGTTAAAACCCAGGTCTTTAGGCTGGGATCTGTTAGCTCTTTTAAAAATATTTTGAGAACTGTTTCAGTAGAATTGTTTCATTTTCATTCTTTTTTTTTTTTTTTTGTATTTAAAAACATTCTAAGCAAGGGTCTTTTTGGGCTTTCCCCGGTTGCCCAAGGGTCATCTCCATAACCTACCAGGGAAGAAAGAATCTCTGTTTTAAATGAAGCCGACTTTGTTTTTGAAAGCGGCGAGAACTTTGGGGAGGGAACATGAACAGTTATTGGGCCAAGAAGGGACTTTTAAAAACATAACAAATCCAGACGGCCCTTTCCTTTCTCTGATAGTTTAGTCACCAAGGTCCACTGGCGGTCTGCTTATTGGCCTTTGCAGCGTGGCTACCGTGCTGCCTATTTCCCATCTCGGCCCAGAAGGAGTTAGAAAAACTGCCTACTTGTTCACACCCCATTGATTTTTCTGAAAACAAAAAATATACAGCCCATGCTAGACCCGTCAAACCAGATTTTTGGAATCGATTGTAGCCATGACTTATCCAAAAATTTGTCATCCCTTCAACAGATTTCTCCTTAAAGAGCCATTTGAAAATAAAGTAAATTTTCATAGTTTCCGCCCATAAAAGGGATTGAAATGAACAACCTTAGAGGTCTCTCAGATTCATGAATTTATGATCTGTTTCCTCCAGGGCAAATAGCAACTGGTAAGAGACTTTCCTTCCTGGTCTGCCTGTTCATGTTCAGGTGCTGCCTCCCTCAGCCGGCTTCAAGGCCATTCCAGCCCCAATCACATTCTCTCGTATTTGCTTATTTGTCTAAAGTTTTATCTCCCTCCCCTTTTCTCTAGCCCCCTGGAGTAGTGAACAAAATAGCTTTGACATTGGAAAACGGCTTTGCATATATTATCCCTTCTGATCCTCATCACAACCCTGGGGGTGGGGGGTTTAAAAGTTCTACTTTGCAAATAAGGAAGATAAGGCTGAGAGACATGGAATGGCCATCAACATGGAGGGAGAGCCAACTCTGGTCCTCCTGACTCTTGAGTCCCAGCCTGTGTCCACCAGGCCACCTAACAAGCTCCTGGAAGGTCACCTCTTCCTCCTCCTTCCCTTCCTTCCCTCCTTCCCTCCTTTCTTCTTTCCCTCCTTCCCTCCTTCCTTCCTCCTTCCCTCCCTCTCTCCTTTCCTCCCTTCCTCCCTCCCTTCCCTATAGAATAGAAAATTCCTCCTGATAGATTGAATCAATCAAATTGTAGCCTAGTGAGGAAATGACCAGTTTCCAGGTTCACTTTCTCTGTGGTGTGATCAGATGTCCCTTTGTTTGGAGGGTCATAGGTGTCTAGATGGGTCCCCGTGCACACAAAGAGGGTCTTCCCCAATCCCATCCTGGTGAAGCATCCACCAAGAGTCCTTGTGTTCGGTGGACCCACCCCTTTTCTTCATTTCCCATTTGAAGGCTCTTAATTGTGGCTTGAAGATTGTTCCCCAGCCTCACCTCTGGGGGGGGGGGGGATCCAAATGGGAGGAGGGCTGAGGGCGGGGCTTGTATTGGGCAGGGGGGCTAGGGGGAAATGCGGGTGCTCCTGAGGAAGCCTCGCCTGCACCTCGGGGTCTCTGACGGTGCCAGCCTCCAATTATCTTTGGTTGGGCTTGGAGGGGAGAGCCTGCCTTCACTTCTGGATGATTCAATCAATAATGGACTGGGTCGTGACCATCCAGATACGATATGAATGCCTCTGTTTCCTTTGGCTGATCATATTTTAGAAATTAAAGCCTCTTTCACTCTGAGATGAACCGGGCTTCAGCGGGAAGGGCACCAGCACCTCCTGCTGCCTTGGGAGAGACTGGGGGCACTGGAGGGAAGACCCCCAACCCTTTGTCTTCCCTCCCTTTGTCTACATGGGGCACGGGCAACATTTAAAAAGCAAACATTAAGGAACAACAAGCAGCTAAATTTATTCTCCAGCAGCTACAGATGGAGAAGGAGCTCTGTGTGTCTGTGTGTGTGTGTGTGTGTGTGTGTGTGTGTGTGTGTGTGTGTGGCATGGGGGGGCACATGCATGTACGGCTGTGCCCCCTAATGGCCAGAGAGCCCAGTGACGGATGTTTAGACACAGCTTTGATGCCCATGGCAAGTTCAGTATGGGGGCGCAGATCTTGAAATAAGAAAACCTTTGTCCAGATTGGGGGGGGGGGGCTTGGGTTTCTGTTTTCTATTTGCTTTTTTAATTTCAACAAAGCATCCAAATATAGTTTGGGGGTGAGGAGGGTACAAAGCTTCCTCTGGTTCATTCCCCAGGAGTCAGGACCACTTGGAACCTGACAGGCCCTAGGTATTAGAGCCCTTGAGCATAGAATTTGGAGGTGGACAGGTGGCATCTCTTCATGTTTTATTCTCCTTGGAAAAAGCTGTTTTAAAAAATAGGGCAGTTGAGCCTTTGAATGACTTGGCCAAGGTCAACTGAACAAGGATTGGGACTCCAGGACTGACCCCTCCCCCCACCTTTGTTCAGTAAACCTTCGCTGAGAACCCACTTCGTGTTGGGGCTGTGTCAAGCCAGGGCTTTGCCCATCTTTGCTGCCACCAGCCCCTCCCTGTTGACAGGGTGAGAGCAGAGAGGGAGTCCAGGCTCAGAGACATTGGACAGATGACAAACCTGAGGTTTTCTCTGCTCAGCATCTGATGGGAGAGGGCTTTGGATCCAGGTGCCCTGATTCTCAGGTGAAATAGTTTTATATAGTTTTTAGATTTTTTACACCTGTCTTGTCATGACCTTATCACTCCTCCATCAATTCCTCATAACAGATAGAAAGGATGGAGCAAAGAGGCTCATGTCCAAGAGAGTATGTGCCCTTCCATACTCATAGTCCCTCTCCTCCTGGTCCTCATGTTCTGACTGCCATCTGGCCATGTCATTCTCTGTAATGCCTGGGCTGACAAGGCCTTGGGTTCCTAGCAAGCACTTGCCCCTCCAGTTGGTTGGTGTCATTGCATCATGGTAGTCATTGGGTTGATTTCCCATTGTGCAGTCTGGCCGTAGAATCTAGTAAAATGGAAGGGACTTGAAAGTGGAAACTTCTCACTTCCCGATTTCATCCAACCCCCCATATTATAGAGGAGAAAACTGGGACGCAGTTCTTATATTGCTTATAAGTGATCAAGGCAGGACTCAAGCCCAAGCCCTGAGACCTGTCCTTGGAGAGTTTCGCCATCTCCTAGGTTTCCGGCAGTGTCTGTGGCTCCCTCCAGCTCCCATGGAAAAGCCAGTGACTCCAAATGGATTCTCATTTAGGCTAGGTGCATTTCTCCATACATCCATTGGGGAAGGTCACTCTATTAAGCAGTGACTTCTCCCAGTTACCATGAAGACTTGGAGACATGTTCATATCAGGTCCTCCCGGAAAAATCATGGCAGACCTTGGGAGCAGGCGAAGAGTCACAAGGAGTCACGGGCAGACTTACGATTCAGACTCACCTTCCAGGGGGCCAACATTTTCATTTCTCCATTAACGTCCTTTTAATCTACTGCTTTGTTTAAATGGTGGCAGATAAAAGGTCACAGCGATAAATCATCCTAGCGGGCAGAGGAGATGGTGCTGGCGGCGGGCAGAGGAGGCAGTGCTGGTGGCGGGCAGCATGCCCTTCTCAAGCCTCCCCTGCCTCCCCACTTTCAGAGAAGGGATGTTGGAGTCATTCTCCTTGTGAACTTTGCTTCAAGTAAGACTGCTCCCCAAACCCAGTGGGGCAAGAGTGGGCTAGTTAGATCTTGGGATGTCATAGGTGCTGGGGAGGGAAGGGACCCCAGAGATCTTTGAGCTCAACATCTCTGTGCCTGCAGATTTCTACGGTCCCTCTCGTTCACTTTGCTTTTCAGGGCCTCAGTTTACTCATCGGGGAACACAAGGAGGGTCCGAGTCACTGATCCTTTTCAGTCACAAACCTCTAATCCCATGAACTCCTAACCATGGAAGAAACTCAGATAGGAAAGTCACTTCAAGGTTTGAGAGCTCAAATTAAATGGGTCCATGTGGGAAATGACATCACTTGGACTGGCCAGGGTGTTAGTGGCTCAGACTGGCCAGGGTGGTGGCGGCTTGGACCAGCCAGGGCAGTGGCAGAGACCAAGTTGATGAAAGAGATGTACAGACAAAGGGTTTCAAAAAATTAGGAGCATGATGAATGGAGCAGCCTCAAACTTGGGAGAGCGTCCAGGTCCTTGTACACACGCCCCTAGGGGCTCTGCTTGGACATCGGGGCAGGGGCACGTACCCACACGTTCCTGACCACCTCTGCCATCAGACCATGGGAGCTGTTGACACTTTGACCCAGGGGCAGATGGAGGAAAAAAGCTGGGAGCCCACTGGGAGGTTATGGAGAGGCAGCTGTGCCCCGGTCTTATATGAGAATGAGGAAGGTGACCTCCCCAGTGTCTGGCAGCCGTTCTCTGTGACCCTGGCCAGGCTAGAGGTCATCTCCCTACTTTACTCCTTCCAACACTGGTGGTGTGACGGCTGTGGAGCCCTCCCCTGAGGCTTGGCGGCAGGTCCCCCTTTTTAAAAGCTGATCAGACATCTGTTCACCAAGACCCCCAGACTCTAATGGAGAAGTCCCGCTTTAGGGCTTTATAAAATTTTTCTTGTGAATCTCATTTGTTTTTTTTAGTCATTTAAATGTCCCTCTGTATTCCTTCAAAAAAATTTTTTTTAATTCACAAAAAGTTGTTTAATCATTTAAAATTATGCAATTCCATCCCCTCACTCCAATGTGTGTGAACATATATGGAGAGACAGATATACACATATATTTATCTCTATTTCCCTCCTATATTCCTTCTGGGGTGGCTAGGTTGCTACCAGTGGACAGAACCCTAGACCTAGAATCAGGACGCTCTTGAGTTCAAATGTGACCTCAGACACTAGCTTGAGAGCCCGGGTGTTACTTTTCTTTTGCATTTAAGCCGTGTTCTGCATTGTGTGTATTTTCACGGCTCTCTACATTTCAGCTCCCCCAGCTGTGAGTTCCTCATCTTCTGTAATCTCCCGCGAAGTGATGGCATTGACATTGTTTCCAGTTCTTCACTATCAATGTAATCAATATTATGCTACATTGGGTGACTTCCTTGGGGCATCATCTCTGGATCCTGGATCCTTTTAACAAAATCTAATTACTTAGGCAGTTAGGTGACAGTGGCCCCGGAGTCACAAAGATCTGAGTTCAAATCTCACCTCTGATAGCTACTAGCTGTGTGACTCTAAGCAAGTCACTTCACCCTGCCTGCCTCACATCCAGGGCCATCTCCAGTCATCCTGATTCATATCTCCACCGGACCCAGATGGCTCCGGAGGAGAAGGTGAGGCTGGGTTCTTAGAACAGCCCCCCCACCCACCCAATACACTTCACTTGATGTCATCTTCCTGATGAAGAACAAACAAGTTACTTGACTTGGTTTCTCATCCCTCCGTGACTTTCTTGGTAACTGCCCCTTTCTTTCCATTGTTTCTTGACATATTTAAAAACCTAAAAAACAGATTTGCAGAAATGGCTACAAAGATACTTATTATTTACTTATTTGTTTGGCCTTGAAGTGCAGAGCCTCAGGGCCCAGGGTTTCTCATCAGCTTCATGAGGGTCTTAACTTGGGTGGTCTTTGGAGTTTGCCACCCTTCTGTGGTGGTGCCTGAGTGGGTTCTTTACCTGTGGCCCAGCACAATCCAGTCATGAGGAGAGGGGGCTAGGTCCAGCCTAGCAGACCTCTTCATCCACATGGATGACACTCCCTGCCCACAGCCTAGTCTTCATCATCCTAGAATCTCATGGTGGTGGGGGTTTTGGTTATGAAAACATTTGCTCTTTGTTGACCTTATCTGGTGTTTTCTTGACCAAGCTGCCATCGCCTTCAATAGCTCATTTAACAGATAAGGAAACTGAGGCCAGCAGGGTGAAGTGACTTGTCCAGGGTCACCCTGCCAGAAGTGTGGGAGGCCAGGAAGGCCTCCTCCAGGCTTGGCACTCCAGCCATTGCCCAGTTCTCCATGGGGTGCCTCTCCTTTTGGCAGGGTGGGCTCTGATCTTGGCTCCATCCCAGCAGATTTGGGGCCATCTCCTGGTCCAGGGCTTTCCGTCCCCAGCACCTTCACATCCACTTGACCTTCTTCTGGGATGGATTAATTCTACCATTCCCTGGTCCTTGGGCGCATGTCCTTTGCTGCTTATTGTTATTTCAGAGAACGCTGCTCTGACTGTTTTCCTCCAGATGGGTCTTTTCTTGCTGTCAATCAGTAGGGTTGATGTTTTAGAAGATTTCTGGCTGCCACAAAACTGAACATTTTGGCTTCCCTGGGAGCCTGTCTGTCCATCACTGGGCTTCTGGTGAAGGAAGCCCAGTGCGAGCCAATGGGTCAAGCCTTGGAGGCTCTTCTCCCTCCAGATTGATTTCCAAAGGGGTTGGGCCCCTGGCCACACAGGGATGGACTTACTGTGCCTTTTCCCACTACCATGGAATCTGCCCTCCTTCCCCCTTTGCTGATATGACAGTGGTGAATTGACAGCTCCTTACCCAGCAAACCGATGTGGCATCCTTCTTGTGAGTCTGACTCCCATCTGCCCCTGCTTCAGCCAACAAATACAACAAGGCTCCGTTCATATCAATTAAGACTTCGGCATCCGAAGGGATGGATTGGATGGAAACACGGATGTGGGGGACCCTTGAATCCTTCAGGATCTCGGGGTGCCTGCTGAGCCCAGATCAGATAACCCTCTGATTGACTGGTCAGTACCCATCTCCAGCCAGGACAGGGTGGATATTAACTGTGATGAGCATCTTCTGGGGGCTGTAGTCCAGCCAGTGTGAGCTGCCAGTGACGGGGCTTTTTATTCTTGTCACTCCATCTCCTGAAAGGTGGCCCGGCTTCTCCATTAGAGGACCCATCTTTCTATTGTAATTCTCTCCCAGCCGGCTTGCCTCCTCCTCAGCCTTCTGGACAGAAAGATTCCAGATGAGATGCCGTCTGAGCACTTTGGGGGGGGGGCTGGAACCATGGGGAATTGTGACTAGGAGAGCGGGCTCTTTTGTCCCTCCCCACCCTGCCCCCACGCTCCTCTAAAACTAATGTATTTAAGTTGATTTCCGTAATATAATTTAAGGCTATCATCGTGTCTAAATGTTTTTAAGGAAATTTACATTTTGAAAGACACTGCCGAAGCCTGGCAAGGATGTGCAATTACTCTATGTAAATCCCCCGCTGTCTCATCTGGCGGACGGCAAGGGGCCGCCCCAACCCAGGAACTGGTGGAGTCCCTCTCGGTGTATTTTGGGTGATGAGAAATCTTTGGGTTTTAATTAAAATCAGCGAGGGATGTATGGGTCTCTGTAATTGGTAAGTGGATGGTTTTTATGACTTAATTACCACCAGGGTAAATCGGAATCATTCTTGGCAGTGGGTGAGACTGGGGACATTCTGATCTTGGGGTCTGGCCTCCCACGGGATGGATTGTTTTCTAGTCGCCGAGTTGCTGCTGCCATTGAGGCAGTGGCTGCAAAATTGAAGGGAAAAGGGAAAAAGGGTTTTGTTTTTTTTTCCATTTCTTAATCGTCAATCTGTCATTGTTCCTCCAAGCCAATATAGGGGAAAATAATAATAATAATAATAATAGTAGTAGTAAAAATAACAGTGAAAATGGTGTCTGTTATATCTACACAGGCATGGTGTTAAGTCCATTTTATGGTACTCTCTCACTTGTCCTCACAGCTGCCCGGGGAGGAGGTGGCTCGATTTGGCTCCCATGTTGCTTGTTGGTCTTCAGAAAGCTTCCAGACCATGCTCATGGCAGCTCAGGCTTCTGGCTCAAAGTGGGTCCTGATATCAGCCAACCTGCCGCGAAGGAAGCCAGGGGGCCCCACCCCAGGCGGCTCTCATAGTTAGGGCTGATCCAGGGGCTCTGTGGTGGGATCTGCTCAGGAATTCTCTCTCCCATTTGCTCATGTTTTGGTCTTGTTCTCTTTCCCCTCCGATGGCTCATCATGGTAGACCTGGAAGTGATCCAGGGGTGCCATCAAGAGTTGCCTTGGGGGTAGCTAGGTGGTGCAGCAGATAGAGCACCTGCCCTGAGTTCAGATTCGGCCTCAGAATCTTAATCATTACCTGTGCGACCTTGGGCAAGTCATTAACCCCATTGCCTTAAATAAATAAAATTTTTAAAAAAGAGTTGGCTATTCTCTGGCCAGCTTGGAATGACTGCATGTGCTCCCACTGAGGGGCAGCTGGGTGCCCAATGTCTGAGGCCCAGCCCAGCTCTATCTGCATTCAGCCCGTCAAGTCACAGTGGACTGGTGGGCAATCCAGGCATCCCAGGGACCCCATTCAGGAACTCAGATGTTGCAATTTGGAGCTCAGTGGGTGGGGGCTTCTTTAGAAGGGGGTGCAAAGCCTTCCTTAGAGTTCTTTCTGGCCTCAGACTTCCCCAAGAGGGAGAGGCATGCAGCTCCCTGACTCAGTGGCAGAGTTTGCTAAGTTTAGATCAGATAGGAAGGGTAGATTATTGGGACTTGATTGTTAAATCTGTTTCTGCTGATGAAAACCTGTGTGACCTTGTGTAGGTGACTTTACCTTCCTTGCCTCTGTTTCCTTATTTGTAGAATGAGGACAGTCTTTTCAATTCAGTAGGTATCGACTTGATGAGCATCCAGTATGTTCATGTTTACTGAGCTTTGCATAAACCTTAAATTATTGTCCCAAGAGGAATTGCCGATTTTCCTGTAGTTTGATATGCCCACCAGCCCAGTGAGCTATTATCTCCCTTTTCCAGGTGAGGAATCTGAGGTTTAGACATTTATTAACTTCCCCATGGCTCCACATCTTTTTTATTTTTTTATTCTGACTCAGACATCCCCCCCCCCCAAAAAAAAGCATTTCCATACAGAGCAGAACACAGAAAAGGCTTGTATTGAAACCACAAATTTCCATCCCATACCAATTTAAAATTTAATTTTATACTCTGAATAAACCATTTTCTCTTCCTTTTACCTCCTTCCTGCTTTGCACCCTCTTCTACTACCCATGACCAATCATTGCATTAACCTGTTGTTCATCAAGCTTCTTCCAAAGTTGGGTTTCTCCAGCATGTTGTCGCCACTGTATATAGGGTCACCTTGGTTTTGTTCCCTTGACTCGGTCAGTTGGACTTGGCCAGGATCTGCTGAAGTCTTCTTCTCTTAGCCATTTCCATTCCATGTCTGAGCAGCCCCTGGACAGTTGCCCACTTTGTTCCCATTCTTGGCTTTTCTCTTTTGTCCTTCACCTTCAGCAAGTTCTCTCACATTTACAAAGACTCATTTTTCAGACCTTCCCATAACAATCAAATTTTCTTCCAGGCTATTGAAGCTGGCTGCTGAGCCTCATTTTGGGGCTTACAATAAGACCTTCCTGGGGCAACTAGGTGGTGCAGTGGATAGAGAGATCACCAGCCCTGGAGTCAGGAGGACCTGACTTCAAATCTGGCCTCAGACACTTAATAATTGCCTAGTAAAGTGACCTTGGGCACTTAACCACATTGCCTTAAATTTTTTTATGGTTTTTTTTTAATTTAAGGCAGTAGGGTTAAGTGACTTGCCAAAGGTCACACAGCTAGGCAATAATTAACTGTTTGAGGCCAGAATTGAACTCAGGTCCTCCTGGTTCCAGGACTGGTGCTCTCTCCACTTCACCACCTAGCTGCCCCCTGCATTGCCTTAGTATCATTAGAATAGGACCTTTCTAAGACATCTGTTCATCCCACATCTTGTTTCCTCTTGTCTCCTGACAATTGGCCTGGAGAACTTTGGAAAAAATAACCCTAATTTGGAATTTGTATAGGCCAGATTTACACACACACACACACACGGAGATTGCTATAATTTAAACCATTTTTCTTCCTGTGGCTTTCATAGCTGGCCTTGAAGCCTTAAGCATCTTTCTAGAGAGCTCAGGAACCCTGAGATGGTGGTGGTAGAAGCCCCATTATTAGAAGAAAACCAATTCTTCTGAAATTAAGTTATCATCAATAACTTCTTATGGGGGTGCAGAAGGGGAGGAAATTGTCATGTTCAATAGAGGTCATTTCCATAGAAATAGGTAGAAAACCATGGAGGAGAAGGAAGTCTCCTCTGCTAGCTGAGGAGGAACCGGCATCCATCTGGGCAGGTATCCAAGCCAAAGAACATCCATTCCCAAATCAGTGGCTCCAAGATTCTAGATGTTCATTGAGTTGAGGGCCCCATCAGCACCACTTTTCTTCATTGAGTTGAGGGCCCCATCAGCACCAGTTCTTAGTCTTGCAACCAACAAGAGAAGGTGTGTTTCAGCATGGGTGGGAAACTCCTTAGCATCCAGACTCACTCATCCCCCTCCTCAACTCAGTCCTTGCCTCCTTGTCTGATGAGCCTTTATTAGACGAACACAAATAAACGGGGGGTGCTCTGTGATTCGTTGATGACTAATCTTTCCTTTGATTGTGTGTTAGAGACTCTGATGATCAGTTTTTTCTTCTTCAGGAAGTTATCTAATTATACAAATTAAAATTCAAAGGAAAGCAAAAGCGTGATTAGGCCTCAGTCTGGGAATTTGGAGAGGAAGGTGTGAGACGCTTCATCTCAGATGAAAAATGAGAGCATTATCATCTTCAAAGCACTCCGCAAATATTAACTAATTAAATTTCACAGCCTCATGGAGGGGTGAGGAGTGTGTCCCCTTCCATCCACTCTCCAGATCAGACCCTGGATTGGGAAGCAAGACCTTGGAATCTCCCCTTGCTCTTCTCAGGGGCGGGGGGGGGGGTTACTCTCCTCAACCAGGGAAAAGATCTTGGGGCACCTTTTGGCATCACCTTGACCAGGGACTCTAGAACACCTGGAGGTAATGCCTCTACACCAGTTGTAGTCTATTTTTCTTTCATGTCCTCCTTGGCATTACCTCCCAAGACAAATAGAAGGAGTAGGCCCCTTTCCTGAGTGGCAAGCAGGTGGGGAATGGGGCAGAAGCAACTCACTGGACCACTGGATTTCATGCCCAAGATGGATGAACCATCCTGTTCATTGAGCTTGGTTTATGTTGGTGCTCACCCTCATTCTTGTTCTGTGCAAGGGGAATAGTGAGTCTAATTTTCAAAAACTCCCTTAATTGGGATGGAAGTTTGGGTCCTTCTTAAATGGCACATTAATTATGAATGCCAATGAGAATCTTATTCTGTAGTGTTGTTCTCCCCCCACCCCTCCCAATCAATTAATTATTGCTATAAATCCTGGCGGTTCTTCCTCAGCCTTATTGCTGGGAAATTGCCCATTAACAACCAGGAAGAAGTTCCCTGCCCTCCCATCCGTCCGGTTCCCATTGTACCACATTGCCCTTTACTTTACACATTAACTCCCAATGTTATACATAATTGATATCCATTTATAATGATCAACATTGGCTCTATGAAATTGTCATCTCTGTGGAGGAGATTTGTTCTCACATTTGCCGTCCTGAGCTTTAGGTCACCCTGCCAGACCCCGGCATCTTCTGAAAGGTCAGTTCATATCTCCTCTTGGTGGCTATGTCTGGGTGACCTGCAGTCTGGAGGGTCTATCTGTGGGATGTCAATATAGACAGGCTGACATGACCCCGAGCCCTAAAGAGGGCCTGGTGGCTTTCCTGGGAGTGGGTAGAAATCTCTGCTCTAGGCCCCTCAGCCCTGAGGGCAGGAGGTGCAGTGGGTGGAAGGTTGTGAAGGAGTTTCCAGACCCGGAAAAGGTGTGGCTGGTGGTGGTGGTGGTGGTGGTGGTGGTGGTGGTGGGAATCTTCTGCCAGGGAACAGAGGACCTTGTGTGGGGAAATGAGAGGGAGAAAGTCTGATTCAGATGTGGGACCAGAGAAGGAAATGGCAGCTATGCCAGCATCTTTGCCCAGAAACCCCACCCCCCACAATGGGGCACAGAGTCAGATAAGACTGAGACAGCAAGACAGAAGAACAAAGCTAGTGACCAAAATCACACATACACGCGCGTGCGCACACACACACACACACACACACACACACACACACACACACACTCCCCGGATCCCAGGATTCTTCTTCAAGTCTGGAGGAGAATGGGGACATTGTGAATGCTCGGGGAGAGACTGGGACCATTGGCAATGTGGACCCTTCTCAGGTGAAAACTAGAGGGCTGGAGGGTCTTTGCTCATCCCCTTACTACTTTCCTGGACCTCAGTTTCCACCTTTGTCCAGTTGATGTCGGGGGTCCTTTCCAGCATATCATTTGATGAGCAGTGATAGAAGACTGGGTTAGGAGAAGAGATCCAAGCTCTGTCCATCCTCCTAGCCCTTCACCCCAAGGATTTCCCACTGAATTGTCTTCCAGCTTAGTGACAGTGTAGGTGTGGGCATTGGCAGCCTGGGCATCTGAGGTCTGGTCCCACCCAGCCTGTGTAAACTGGGTCACCCCCAAGGTTGTTCCAATTTTAAAAGCTGTCAGTTCTCAACCTACGTGGGGTTCATAGCCTGGTCAATGAGCATTTATTCCATACCTACCATGTGTCTGATGCTTGGGCACAGGTGAAAAGAGCAAGGCCAGTCTTGCCCTCTGCTACTTCCATTCTACTGATGAATTAGACCAGGCATTCATTCAGCTTGTGGTCCCCACACGGAGCCCCAGAACTACAGTGACTGATTCACAGTCTCCCTGATAATAGGATCATGATTTCAAACTTGGGATCCCCTTCTCTCCCCAAGCCCCCAACTGCACCTTGGTTTCATCCTGTAGGTGTGTTGAGTCCCTTCTAGCTGCGGGACCTAAAAGATCATAAAGTCATTGTGGCGTGTGTCATTTCGTATTGACATTGGTGGGGAATGTGTGAACGTTGCCTAAAAGAGGGCTTCTGGAAGAGAGTGGGCGGGCCATCATGGCAGCCAGGTGCTTGACCACCCACAGGGGGTGCCAGGGCTGCCTTATGGCCTCTAACTGCCTCATCCATTAAGATTCAGATCTGTAGGTAGTGACTTCTGAGGCAGCGTCCTTGTGCCGTGGGCCCAGATGCTGCTTTTAACTATAGGGTTTGGGGTGGAGTGACCCTACAGCTGGGGTCTTAAAGGATTTCTTTGTCTCCTTGCAGGGTCTCTGGAGGCGTGATGCCCACAGGCTCCAGGGAGTATTCTTGAATCCCTAGTGAACTGCTTGGCCCTTGTAGCGAGAGTGAGTGTCGCAGAGTCCAGTCAAGAATGGCCCTTGTGGATAAGCACAAAGTCAAACGCCAGCGATTGGACAGAATTTGTGAAGGTGAGTCCTTGGAACAGGTGACTATCTTCTTGTCTTGTTAATATAACTTGTGAAGGAACAAGCTGGCCTGGGTCTGGGGGCTTGGCTCATTGGGCTGGGCCACCCAGGGTGACTCTCTAGGGTTAAGCATGACCAGAACCCCCTTCCAGGGCCTTCCATTACTAGCCTGGCTTCTCTGAAGTGGGGGAGGGGTCCTGTCTTCTGAAGGGGGCCAAGCCATGGACCCTCTTGTTCCTGCCTTGAGATTTTATGAGCAGTGAAAGAGAAGACCGAGTTCTGAAGTGTGTGTGTGACGGGGGAAGAGAGGAATCCAAACCAAAGGGGCTCCAGGCCAGAGAGCCACCCCTCCCACCTTGGAGACTGGGTTCTTTGGTTCACTGTATCTGGTGTGGATTGCATTGTGAGATCACACACTCATTTCCTTCTGAAGCTCACCACCCCTGTACTCTAGCCGCATAGTCCAGGGGGTCCCCATTTCTTTATAGAGGCGGAATCTGTGCCTCATGAACTCCCCAGAGGTGAGTGGTATAGACTGGACCTACGCTGAGGGTCTCATTCCCTGTCTGGTACAAACAATTTCAGGGATCCCCAGGTGCTTTGGTCTCCTCCATTTTGTCAGACCCCCAATTGGTCCATGAGACTCACTAGTGACTCACCCAAAGCCCCACAAAAGCAAACTTGGCTTCTCCTGAGGGGCACGTCCAGGTTATGGGGTCACAGATTTGGAGCTGGGAGGTCACACTCCCATTTGGGGGAAGAAGCTGAGTCGGAGAGAAGGGGTATCCCCACCATCATTCTCCTTGTGCCTCAGTTTCTCCATTCTGGGGGTGCAGACCCCCAGGTCAGTTCAATTCTCCATGTACTTGTCAGGCTCTTCTTGCCTGGTCTAACATTAGATGTGGTGCAGGTCTCCTCAGCTTCAGAGACAGGGCTCAAACAGCTTCCTTCTGGAGTCAGTGGCTGCTCCTTAGAGAGACCACCTTGGGTTCCCCCAGTCTGAGGAACCATGCTGATCCGGTTTCCATCTGTTCTTCCCACCCCACCCCCTGGCCAGACCCTCCTTGCTTCATGTTGGCAATATTGGCAGCAGCACTGGAACCAAGGCTCAGCCTTTCGGCATCCTTTCTTTGAGTCTGAGATCTTCTTATGAATTGGCCCCTGTGCCATGTCCTCACAGCCACAAGCCTCACGTGGTCTCTGGGGCCATGGGGCAGATTGGGAATGTGTTTCTTGTGCTCATTAAAAGATGAAGATGGGGGCGGCTAGGTCATGCAGTGGATAGAGCACCGGCCCTGGAGTCAGGAGTACCTGAGTTCAAATCCGGCCTCAGACACTTAATAATTACCTAGCTGTGTGACCTTGGGCAAGCCACTTAACCCCATTGCCTTGCAAAAACTAAAAAAAAAAGATGAAGATGATGAAGTTGAAAATCTTGCCATGTCTATGGCAGGATCTATTGAAGCTGTGGAATGGCCTAAGCCTTTAGGAATCTTCTCTACCCAACACATCCTTTACAGTTATATCACACGAGCTGGCACAGCTTCTCACTCTGCATCCTCATCCCTGAAAAGGATGCCTTTTTTTTTTAGGGGTTTGTTTTTTTTTTTTTGCAATGGGGTTAGCTGCCCAAAAAGATTCCTTTTATACACAAAGACCATAATTATTTTTTCAAAATCCTGCATTGTCCATCATGGCTTCCATTTGTCCCCATCCATGTCTCTGCAAGGAGGCTAGCCTTAAAATTGTTTATTAATGAATTGTGTTAATCTGTTCTGTTTCCCCTTGGGGCCTGGGACATTGGGACAGGGATGGCTTCATTTGTAGCACATGGTCCTACATACTTGTCTTAGACTCTGTTTTCCCTCCTTAGACCATAAGTGCTTTGAGGACAGGGATGGTTGCTTTCATGGTATGGTGTCTTTGTAGCCTCAGTGGGCATCAGCCCTGGTCATTATTAGGGATTGATGAGTTCTTTGAGAGATGACTGGCTCCTACTCCACTATAGAATCTTCCTTTGTAACAAAAAAAAAGAATCTGGTTAGATTCATCACTCCCTGGCCCCTGGCCCCTCCCCAAGTCTGGCTTCCCAGTGGTTTTCTGTGCTCCTAACAGTCAGCCCAGAACTCAGAATTTTGAAGCCTCTCAGTGGTGTTTTCATTTGCATCGCAATTGTGTTTTCTCTTGGTCCTTCTTGGTTTTTCCTGGGGGGAGTTCCCTTTAATTCTGTTGTGGTTCATTCTCCTCTTCCCATTTTCCTCAGAATTCTTCCTATTGATCATTTAAAATTTGGCATGATTTCATTTCTTTTAGTCACTCCTTGGTTCTGCCATCACAGAGGCTGGTTTTGGTTGGTCACAGATTCAAAGTTCATAGGGACCCTGGAGACCCTCCAATCCAGCCCCCTTGTTTAATAGCAACGTGGCCTCCCTCAGATCCCTGCCCTTAGCTCTGTGTACTCTGAAGCTTTGCCGTGAGTCCAGCTGACCTATCCTTCCAGCCTTCATTCCACACCCCAACAGTCTCCCAGCCATTCTAAGTACCCCCCCAGTGGTTTGTGAGTCAGAACTGAGGGGGGAACTGAGGCCAGAAGGGGGGACACCCATTGCCCAAGGTCACGTGGGTATTCATGATGGGCTGGAGCCCAGATTCATGTCTTCCCCACCCTTCATTTTCCACCAACACGTGTTGTGGGGGCCAATCTGTGCCTTGGACCCATCCAATGTCACTGAGACTCAGAGCTCTCAAGACTTCAGGAAGGGGCTTTGAAGCTGACTTTAAAGGACTGAGCCGTCCGAGTCCTGATTTCCATTTGTGCGCTTGCCATCTGATCCCTTGTTTGCCATTGTTTTCAGCCTGCGGTGGATGTGTAAGAACCCAGCATCAAAGGAAATGTTGGCTCTCAAACGCAGACCCTCATATCCTCCAAAATTATTTTAATTTTCATGTGTCACATGGGACGTTAGATGGTGTTCCATCAGCCGCGTAGCAAAGATCCCCTTGAAAACTCTACTACAGGAGAGCAAATTCTCAAATCAGAGGATGTGTGAATCCCCCAGAATCTTATTTTTCTGTTCTGATTCCTTGTCCCTCCAAATCCCCCAAACTTTCCAGTATCCCCCAGATCCGGCCTGCTGACTTCTGTTTGGTCAAAAATCTCTTCTTGTTGACTGAAGATGAATTGAATTACCCAACGAGAGCCATCCTTGAGGCTCCTGACAATGGAGTTTGGAAAAAAGCAAACAATGGCTTCATTTACCTGAATTTGCCCAAGTCTTATAAACTGTATGGGACCCAAGAAAGCTAAGCCAAGGCCCTTTGCCACCACAGCTCAAAGAAATCCTTTCATTTTAAAATAAATGTTAAACACGTGTGGATCTGTTTCTCATCACTGATGTATAGAAAAGACACAGGACAGAGGTCCAGGAGAGGGTTTAGGGACCGCAACCATTTGAAAGCCCAATAAAGACGAGAAAAGGGCAGAAAACGTTTTGTTTCAAAGTCACTGATACAGGTATTTAAGATGGATGGGAAGAAATTCTGCAGATCCAGATTAGATGAAGGGGTGCCCTTCTGCTGTTTGTCCTTGAGAAAACAGACTTTGACACGAGGACTTTGGCTTCCCCCAAGTGGAGGAATGTAGGTGGGGACCTGCCACCCACATTCTCTACATTTTTTACATTGTTTTTCTCTTCATTAAGCAGGATGTATTTCCCAGGTAGGGGACCATGAGCAATGGGCCAACTTGATCATGGTGTGATGGAAGGTCTGATAACTTTTAAATGTCTCCGATATCACCTCAATCTTTCCTGGACCAGGTCCCCATCACATCATTCCCAGGGGGTCTCTCTCCCTGCTCTCCAGTTCCACCCTAATCATCATCACCAAAGCTAGTCCTAAGACCCGTCGCATTCAGAGCCCAACCTTCAAGCCAGTCCCTTTTACACATTCTGCTTAGGATGACCAAGAAGGTTTAGTTCTGGAAAAGGAAGGGACTGGGAGATGTCCTCGGGCTCCATCCCAGAGAGTGGGACCCAGGACCACCAGGGACTTTTCTATTGACTGCCCAAAGACCCACCTGATGGGAGAGCAGGGAAGGCCTCCGCAAAACACTCTTCTAGTTCCATAATCATGAGAGTCTCTTCCCAGGAACCCAAATAGCAAGACCATCCTATGAGATTTTATGTATGGGGATCCCCCCCCCTTAAATATGGTCCTAAAATAAATATATATGGGTGTAAGTATCTGTATACAGTGCTTTAGGGCTGAAAAATGTTGAAATCCTACAAGCATGAAAGAAACGGAGTATTTCCCCTCAAGCTTGACTGGGGCCAACTGCTTCAGTTACTAATTACATCTGATAAATATCTCCAAATATCCCCAAAACTTGTATTTTAAAAGTGGGATTTACAAGGTGGCTGGCTATACATCATAATGGCATGTTCCAATTAAGTAATTATGGAGGCTTCCACTAATTAGGTGATTAGCTGTAATTACATTAGTTCTGTAAATATTCAATAGGCAACTAGACATTACTTAAACCATGTAGACTGAACCCAGGGAGACAATGGGTTTGTTCTGAGAAAGGCAGGAGACAGCCCTAGAGCAGAGAGGGCCAGCAAGAACTCGGGCTTCAGAAGAAAATGCTCTCCTGCCTTTGCCCACACTCTGGTTAACACTTTAGATCTAGTAATGATAAGTCCCTGCTCTACAGCTGTTTTTTGCATCCTGGGGATGGGGAAGCAGGAATGACACGAGTCCCCTGAGAATGCCAGATTATAATGTAGGAAACTGGGGTTAGTGGAGTGATGGCAGCCCCCCTTCTTCCTGGGTATGTGGTCTTTGGACCCCGGGGGTGGGGGGAGGGCGGATTAATGCTCTTTTTTGAGGGTCTGTAAAGTCCTCTGACTTCTGGACCACAATTTCTTCCCTTTTATTGTGAATAGGGTGAGATCACATCATTTCTAGCCCTAAGCCTGAGGGCTCTTGGATTTCTTCTTTGCTCCAGTGATTAACTGGAATACGCTTGGGGACAGGCTTCTCACTTGCTAGTTTTGTAGGGAGTCCCCAATATAACTTTCTCGAAGTCTGAGCATCGCCTCTTGGACATTGGCGGAGCCTTGATGGAAAGTACAGCAAGCCCAAGAAGATGCCCCTTTTGTCTTGATGGTTTCCAAAACCCTTTGGACTGTTCCCATCCTTGTTTTTTTTTTTTAATGGGGGAGGGGCTCTGACCCCAGTTTATTCAAACCTGCTTTGGTCTTACAAGATCAACTTAGTGTTTCTGGGTGGAAAGTTTAAATGCTTTGTAAGCCTGTTTTTTTGGTAGTTCACACCGAGTTTCAGAACAGTTGATCTCCACTGAGCCTGGTGCTGCCATGATGTGTCCCTGGGCTCCCCAGGCCCCTGCGCCACGTGACTCCCCTAATGAGCTGGCGTGGACAAGCCTGCCCTCATCGAAGGCAGCTCATCAGGAGACCTCTTTACCAGTGACATAGAGGGCCAGTTGGAAAAAACCAGAAACAAAACCAGCAGATGATCACAAAGGAGAAACTCTATCATTGTGCTAGGAGACCAGAACCGGCTTTCCTCCCTCTCTCTATCTCCATGTGCCTGGCCTCTGGATGGTGCTTAAATTAACACTTGTTGATTAATTACACAAAATTTGAGGAGGGAAGTAATTGCTTCCCTGAAAGGGTGAGATGAGGTTTCTAGAATTAGGGTCTCTATGAATTTGGACTCAGAGATGGAGTGGGATTTCAGCAGAGAAAATCCAGGATAGTATGAGCAAAGGGATGGTGATGGAATCAGAGATGGCCATGTTGGCATTGCTATATCAATCTGCTGTGGTCATCCCTGCCACTGACCTGAAATGTGCTCATGCAGTTGTGGCTTTGGGGAAGTTGGCCCTCCTCAGAGAATGGACCTGTTAGTTCTTTTCTCTCAAACCAAACACTATTATAGAAAGTTTTGGTCAATACAATATTATG
Organism: Macrotis lagotis; assembly: GCF_037893015.1. Classification (NCBI taxonomy): domain Eukaryota; kingdom Metazoa; phylum Chordata; class Mammalia; order Peramelemorphia; family Peramelidae; genus Macrotis; species Macrotis lagotis. Next base: position 10,136,917 of record NC_133661.1, read on the forward strand.
AAGTTAATGTTCATCCAAAAAATAATTATGTAGGAAAAAGGTAGAAAGGGCACCTGTCTAGGGTGAAGATGGAGACATACAACTCAGAGGAAGAGGAACATTAGCTAAGATTTGAAGTACTTCTGAAATGTTTGTAAATAAAATAGCCAAAAATACCAGCAACAACTTTTATATAGTTTGGTGAGGTTTGACTTTGACAGGCATCATTTGGGGTCCAGAAGGAAAGACGTCATCTTCTATAAAGTGTCATTCGATAGAAGAGGTCAGGGACTTGAGACTTGAGGAAAAGCCAGTCATAGCCAGTTAGGAGATCATTAGTGTCCATGGACTGATGTCTTAGGAATGTGGTGACAGGAATTGGCCAATCCATTTCTGCATCTCCTCCGTGGCCTGCCATGTGTATTGAACATAGTAGGTGTCTAATGCGTGCAGGTTCAGTGAATTATTCTTCTGTTTCCTCTTGTTTAATGTTTAGCATATGGTCTCTTTCATGTGTTACAAAAATAAGACTGTTTCCCTTGCCAGTCTCCAACATGGCCTGTGTATTCATTATGTAGGTTTGAAAAACAAACAAAGGGAGAGTCTGCTTTTCCTGTCACCCAGAATTTCAAGCTCCTACAGTAGTGGGGTACTACAGGGTCTTTGCCCTTGGAACAGAATCCCCACCTTTCAGGTTCTGTCAGCCCCCTTCAGCAACATCCTAAACCTTGAGAGCCTCAGAATGGTTGCCGGCTGATCCTGGAAGGTTCACTAATTAAGGTTGTACACAGAAATGGTTGAGCAGAGTTTTTGACCCAATGGGAAACATTGGACCTGTGGGACTAGGAGTGGGTAGAAGAATGGAGTGGCCTATGGCAAGGCACACTTGTCTTTGTCCTTCTTTCTAATCAGGCTTCTCTAACGGGACCCTCGGAAATAGGCCTTCCCATATCCAATCCCCCTTTTTCCCTATAAGATGATTGAAGCTTGGGGATACCATACCAGGGCCTTGGGCAGTCTTGTAGAGCAACCCAGATTTCCATGAAATTTGGCAAAGTATTTTCTTTAAAAAGCAAGTTCCAAAGTGTCTGCCTATAAAGTATTTTAAGCCCAGACCAGGACTAGATGCCAAGGGGAATAACAAATACAGCCTTCACCTCTCTGCTGAGGGCACCGGACATGTGCCCATAAGCATACAAATGTATACTAGTCATTGAGGTCAGGAAACTCCCTAGGTGGCCCCTGGACTGTGGTTTGGAAGGAGGCAAAGGTATGAAAGACACATGTGATGTACAATGTGAGGAAAGAGAAGGACTACTCAGTGGAATCCTCGATCTGGGAGGGTCATTCCCACAATCTTACAAGTGAGCCTTGGGTTTCCATTGTTCTGACCTCTATGGAGAGCCAGGGAGCATTGTGGTGCCTCCCTCTCTGCTCTCTCTCTGATTTCCCTTGGATCTGGGCTAGTCCAATATGGTGGTGAATCTGAACCTTGTGCTCATCCCCGCAGTGATGTTCAAGCCAGGGTTGCTGGGTGAGTTCCTTGAGACTGGGACCATTTAGTCCTCAGCCACTGTTGAAGCACTGGATTTGGGGAAGGAGACTTAGCCTTGGTCTTCCTGTCTGTGGCAGTAACAGGCTGTGGCTCCATTCCAAGGGTTGAGTGCTTTCAGATGCTCCACTGGGCCTTTGATTAGTGAAAATGATTCCTGTACAATGCAGCTAATTTTCCCTTTGTCCTCATCCAATTTAGAGGAAGAGGCGGCTTTAGAGAACCCCCTCCATGTTCTGTAGGTCTCTCTTTTTCTTAACCATTTCAGGATCTTTTCCTCCTCTTCTAGTTGGTGTAAGCAATGAGACAATTTCTCCAAGGCATGTGGGAGTCAAGGAAACAAAAACAAGCTGGATTATTTATTCATGTATCGCTACCACCCTGCATTCAGGCTCCCACCCTGAGATGGCTACAGGAGAAGACTGAAAGGGTTAAAAGTTAAATTCTCCCTTGGGAGAATAATCTACCAGCAGGCAAACATTTACTAAGTGCCAACTCGGTACAAGGTATTGTGTGAAGTGCTGGTGCTACAGCATCCCCTGCCTCTCATGGTGCCTAAGCTTATAATCAACCGACCAATAAGCATAGGTTAAGCACCAGCTGTGTACCAAACATTGGCCAGATATGGGAGACACAAAGAAAAATGGAGCAGCTCCTTCCTGGAGTTCCCAATTGATTGAAATTAAGCTTTTGGTTAGTCAACCAAAAACATGTATTTTTGTTGTAGACCAGACACTGTTGTGCATCATACCGTGTTGTCCTTTACCTTAGGGCTTGTCGTAAACCATCATAAAAGTTGTTCCTTCCTTGCATGGGAAGGCAGCTCTTGTCAGATGAAAGATCACCTTGTGGTTTGACAGGAGAAAAAGAGGACCAGGTCCTGAACTTCATTAAAGACTGGGGTTCAAATTCTCAATGGTGATGGTAGTGGTGATGAAGATAGTGGTGATGGTGATGGTGATGGTGGTGATGATGATAGTGATGGGGATGTTATTATCACTTCATAATAACATTTATATTGCACTTATTGTATGCTAAATGTTCTCTCTGATTCCCATCCCTCCTTTGGAGGTGATAAGCCCCATTTTTCAGATGAAGATATGGTGGTTCAGAGGGGTAAGGTTTACTGGCCCCTAAGTGGGCTGCTAGGAGCGCCTCCATCCTAGGCTGTCCACCAGGGCTTCTTCGGTGAAGGTCAGCTGTGCTTTCCTACCCTGGGCCAGGCTGTGTGTTGCTTGTCCAGCCCTTGGCACGCAGTGGGTGCTCTTGCTATTGTTATTAGAGCCAACACAAACAGCTGATGTTTCAAGAGCCCTTTGATTCATCACATCCTCACCCTGTTTGGCCAATAACCGAGTAGCCCCTACTATGTGCCGGAGTAGTACTGTGTCTGCCTCTTGGGAAACTAAGGTTCAGGGACTTTCCCAGGGTCACTTGGCTAGTTTGGCCGAGGCTTCTAGGTGCCGCTTCATTCATTGCAGACACTGCACCCTCCTCCTCTCCTTCCACCATGTTCTTCCTACCTGCGTTCCAACAGGAGAAGAGGAAAGCAGTGTAGAGGGTCAGAGTTACTGGGAGAAGAGTTGGTTAACCGTTAGGAGACTTAGCTGTAAATTAGCAGCGGCTTCTAGCCGACCCTCCTCTGGGGTCTTCAGTCCTCTAGAGGGTGGTTGATCCCCTTCTCAGAACTGGAAAGTTAGGGTTCAGGTTAGATTTTAAATTTAAACCAAATCAGGAAGTTTTGATTACTTTCTCCTGCAAGCCAAGCCCCTTGTAAAATGTTATGCATTTAATAACCCTTGCCACCTGATCTTCCTGGGGCTTGGGCTCCCCAACACCCCTCCTCCCCACCCCCAGCCCTTAGCTTCTGAGATTCCAGTGGCTTCTTTTTCTCCATCCTCTGGTTCTTGCTTTTGCTGGATCCTAGGAAGGGATTTTTTTTTAAATTAAATTTATACGTTCATTTATTTATTTATTCATTCATTCATCCATTTATTTATTTATTTGTTTGTTTATTTATTTTTGAATTTTTCAATTTTCTCCCCATTATTGCTTCCCACCCCCCACCAAAGGCAGTCTGTCAGTCTTTACATTGTTTCCATGGTATACATTGTTCTAAGTTGAAGGTGTTGAGAGATAAATCATATCCTTAAGGGAAAAAATAAAATATAAGAGAGCAAAATTACATAGTAAGATAATGGGTTTTTGGGTTTTTTTTTTTTTAATTAAAGGTAATAGTCCTTGGTCTTTGTTCAAACTCCACGGTTCTTTCTCTGGTTACAGACAGTATTCTCCATCACAGACAGCCCCAAATTGTCCCTGATTGTTGCACTGATGGAATGAGCAAGTCCAACCTAGGAAGGGATTTTTCACTTGGGGCTTGAACTGGTGTGACCGACCCAGAGACAGAGGTTGAGGAGGGGACAGCATTCATGAGCATTAACAGATATGAGGGTCCTGTGCACAGTTTGGCCCATTCTGGAGCATTTTAAGGCAACACCATTCTTGCCTGTGGCACACAGAGGAAGCTCATCCTCTATCTTGCTTCCACTCACAGACATAGACCCCACTTGCTTCAGAACAATTCATTGAGTATTAAATAAATTAGGTAAACAATTCTATTGTGATGACCAAGACCACTGTGTCCGAGCCATCCCAGGCCTTTGCTTGGGTCAGTAAGGCTTTTTGTTTGTTTGTTTGTTTTTATTTTTTACAAATGGGCTTAAGGTCATACATCTAGGCAATTACTGTCTGAGATCAAATTTGAACTCAAGTCCTCCTGACTCCAGGGTTGATGCTTTATCCACTGTGCCACCTAGTCGCCCCTGGCGCATGATCTTCAAAGAATTTTAATCTTTATGAACTTTGTTCCTCAGAAACATGATTAATTAAAATCCTGAAGCAACTGAATCAGTCAGCCGGTCCCCCTGGGTCCCTCCCTTGGCCATCCACAAGTGGGTGGTCTTGATCTAAAGATGCTGGGGGCTCCCTCCCTTTTGGCCCACCCTGGGCAAAATCCCTGAATGGTGGGGAAGGCTCAAGATCCCTCAAGTGTTCCTGGTTAGCTTTAAACTATGGCCAGGGGAGTGGGATGCAGACAGAGAGCCCCTGCTTCCCTTCCCTTGACTTTTGAGGGTCTATTCTGCCATTTTCTTCCCTGGAAGGCTATTTCTTAGCACCCCAAGGAAAAGAAACTTGGTCTGGTTCCTGTTTTGTTTTTAAGGTTACAGAGGAATGGAGCACGTTGAGCCCATTCCCAAGGCTTTCTACCCCAACGTGCTTCCCCCTGCTGAGGCCAGTTCCCATTTCATGAGTGTTTTTTATGTCCAGAGGATTAACATATCGGGGGGATTAGGACAGAACAGACTTGGAAGCCAGCTTTTCTATCTCCCTCCCCTTGAAAATGGGCCCGACCATCCTGTGTGTGCTGTGGGGGGAGGGGGAGCAAGGCCAGTACCCCGAGTTCCACCGGGTGGCCTCCTTCTGGGCCGCATCACGTGGAACTAAGCTTTGTCGGCTTTCTTTAGCTCTTAATCCCCAGTGGGCTCAGCCTGTGAGCCGACCGTGGTCCAGGGCTGGATTGAGAGGGGCTGCCACACTCTGGGACCTAATGGACAGGCAAGGCCTCTCCCCAAGACGGACGGGCAGAGGGGCCAGGGTTACCGGGAGTACTCTCTGTTTTGTCTACTCAAGTTGCAAAGAATTAATAATTCAGGAAACACTTTGAAACGCAAAACCACCGGCGGGTCGTTGTTGCCATCTCCGAGGGCTTCGGAGTGCCCACAGACGGATGTAACTGGGGCGTGCTGCCCGCCTGTCTCCGATGCCGGTGCCCAGCAAGCCCATCAGCATCAGTCGTTCTCAGAGCTGGGATGCTGCTGGCTGGTACGATGGCGGCTGGGGAAGCCAAGGTGCCCTGGAGTACGGGCGGCCACCACCGAGCAGGAGAAGCTCTCTGACTCATGGTGGCGAGCATGTGTGGTATGAACAGCCCAGCCCCCGGGACGCTGAGCTCGCCATGCGCGGGGCGCTGGAGCTGAGACCAGAGCCGGGTCTGTACCAGGACCTGCCGTTTGGGGCTGGTCCCCCAAGGAAGAGCACCACTCCCGAATTCGTTTACTACGACAGCAGGCAGGTGGCAATGTCGGGGCGGAGCTCTCTGCCCCCCCAGGACTTCTATGGTGACCCCTCCTCAGCCAGCAGATCCCCTAGGGAGCCTCCCTACATCAGGGACCAGATGACTGGCCGGCCAGGTCTGAATTACGGGATGCCTGGGAGCCGACTGGCGTGGGATCAGTTACAGGGTCGCTCCCCTGCCACTCACGAAGCTGGGCGTCTTTACCGAGACCCTGGGGGGAAGGCGATCTCCGAGGGCCAGAGGATGCGGAGCCGGGACCCTCCCACTCTGAGGTATGGGGTAGAGACCCTGGCCTATCCCCGGCCCCTTCCGAATGATGTCGGGGTGCGGCCCCTCGATCCCCCTCCCCTCGCCAGGCAGACGGCACCCACGTGCTTAGTGGTGGAGCCCGGGGTGTCCACCGTGGCCGAGGGGGGTTACGGTCCAGGCCAGGAAGCCCTCAACGCCAAGGCAGCCTACGAGGCATTTGAGCACGGTGCGGCCCCTTTGCGGGCCCCGGAGAGCAAAAGGCTGGCAGACGCTGAGTTTGTGGCCCTGCTGAGGACAGAGGGTGCATCGGAGAGCACCATTGCGGCCCTGCTCCAGCAGGGCTTCGACACCCCTAACGTGCTGGCTGTGATGGAAGAGAACGACATCAAGTCTGTGGCCCCCAACCTGGGCCAGGCCCGGGTCCTTTCCCGCCTGGCTGGTCACTGCCGGGCTGAGCTGCAGCTGCGCCGGCAGGACCGCACAGGCCCCTCCTCACACCCCAGGACCCGATCCAACAGCTTCAGTCACGGTAGTGATCTTCCGCCCAATGACTACTTGGGGCGACTGGGCCCAGGCACCACATCAGGGGGTGATGCCATCCAGCCACAGGCCATCTTCCCACCACCAGCAGGCCCTCCCCGAGCAGATGGGACACGCAGACCCTCTAGCGCCCCATCTCAGCACCTTCTGGAGACAGCCACTTACTCTGCTGCAGGCATGGCCCAGTCCAACACCCATTTCCCCCCGAACCCTGGATATGATTCTCCTGTGTCGTGCACCATAAACACTCGCTCAGGACCCTCTTACTCCCCCCAGGCTGGGATTGCTATGACCACCACAGCACAGAACCATCTCCACCCTAGCCCCAAGACCGCCTATTCGACAGCATACACTGTGCCCATCGAGCTGATGAAGCGGGACAGGGCTGCCACCGTGTCGCCCCTGCACAGCCCCCACAGCAGCCCCCAGCTCCTGAGGAAGCCAGGGACTCCGGCAGATGCCGGCCTGCCACCAATGCCAAGCCAAGGCCTCCACACACCTCACTCTCCATATCAGAAGGTGGCCCGACGCACAGGAGCCCCCATCATCGTCTCCACCTTGATCTCTCCGGAGCAGAGTAATTGCCCAAGCACCTTAGCCTGGTGGGGTTTGCCTGGCGGGGTCTCTCTGAAGGGGTCTGCCTAGTGGGGTCTGTTTGAAAGGGGTCTGCCTGGTGGGTTCTGCGTAGTGGGGTCTTCTTGGTGAGGTCCAAGCCTGCTTTGAAGTCTTTCTTGTCCTTGGGGGTTTTATCATAACCCAGCCCCCATGTTGTGTCTGTCTGCACTTGGGCAGTGAGGCTTGACCAGGGCCTGCCTCTGTCCTTAGCCTTTGGGCCCATCAGGGGGTATTTTTATCAAGAGCATGGCGATCATTGATTCTATTGTAACCAGTCCAAGGGCAGGATGGGTGGGAGGGAGCAATGCCAGTGCAGAGAGGATGGTGACATCTCCCCCACACCAGAGGGTCTCCCCAGCTTTAGACTCAGCCAATTTTGACCCTGAGAAGACCAGACTTCCCAAAGAGAACGTCCACCTTGCTCTGATCGGACCCTGGGTGACCTGCTGGCCGGGGGGGGGGGGGGGGCTCTCCTTCCAGAGTCCTTTAGATGGGGGGGGGTAAAAGAACCATCCTTTATCTGCGACTCCCTTCCAGGCCAGTGGAGGAGCTGCTGGGGGTGGGTTCAGCGACCCTCCCCTTTTACTGCCTGTTGGCTTAGTTGAGGGAAATTGGGGAGGGGTCCTGTAAGGCTTCATGTTTTAAAGGATCTGGTCAGATAGAGATCGCTCTGGGCCAGAGACGTTAAGAAGCAGTTTGTCTCTGATCCTGTGGAGACCTTGACCACTAGAGTTTGCAGAAGGGAGAACCCCTCTGAACACCATTGGGCATCACCCCATGAGGGTGCTCTGCTCCATAAGGAAATGTGGGTCAACCCAAAGTACACATGGAAGCCCAAACTGCGGCTTCTGGGGGTGCCCCCTCCCCCCTTCTCGCAGTGCCCTCCCTTCTCACAGCCATACTGTTCTCTCCTCCTGGCCATGCCCACCCCACTCCTGGTGGTACTCCCTTAAATTCATGATGCAATTTAGAGAGCACGCCCCATCTTTTCGTCTCTTCTGTTATTTTTGCAGGCAGCTGCAGTATCTTAGAGGTCATGCTACCCTCGGAACCCTGCTCAGTTTGCCCCTGATTGGGGGCAGGGTAGGGGTGCTCAGGGTGCTCCTAGCGCATCTCTTCATTTTGTCTGCGCCGACCTGTGCAGAGTCAGAGTCACGCCATTCATGCTCGCCTTCACCATCATGTGTTCTCCTAGTTAGAACACAAGTCTGTTGGGTTTGGCTTGGTTTGAGGTGGGGGGGGGGGGTCTTCCTTGATCCTACAATGAAATCCTGGCTCTCCTCTCTTAGGGTCTCTGTGTGTGTGACCAGACTCTCCAGTGTTTCTCAGGGGTCCTTCCTGCGCCCCCTGCCCTTGGGGAGCTGCAGCCGGCTCATTTGCATGAGGACCACATTTGTTGCTGTAGTGATCTCGTTCGCTAATGGCCAGCTTGCAAAGCGGATCTGAAAACCTATTCCTTAATTATGGGTTGCTAGGCGACAGGAAGGTTTGGTCGTAATCACAGGAAGATTATCTCCTCATTGAAGTCATTGCAAGGTTTCGCCAAAGGAGGACCTGCAAGATTGCCTTCATTTTTTTTTAATTTGACGCCACCTTCCCATAAACATGAGCCGCTGCGTCTTTCTCCCCATCTAATGGGAAGGGTGACAGTCAGTCAGGGCATGGGGGGGGGGGTGTCTCGCTTTGTTTCCAGGCTCCTTATCAATTTCGAGGAATTTCATATGATTAGCAGAAAACTCATCAGAGAATCAATCAATATCCATCAATAAACCCAGGTTCACTAATGTAGACAGACCCCAGCGCCACCCCCCCCCAGAAAGCCTCTGGCCTCCCTGGTGCTCCCACACACCGCAAGAGGAGCCAGAGCGTTGGGTCACCTCACCTTCAGCCACATTTCATTGGGGTGATGGTTTGAAAATGGCACCACTCGCTCCCTCTCCTTCCCTTCAAGGAGGAGTTTGTGGGGCTGCCCTGGGTAGCTGGGGGGAGGTGGGATGAGCAGCCCTGGGCCTGTGGGGGTGCTGCGGCCACCACCTCCGGGCTGATGAGCTTGCAGCTGACCTGGAGGGCTTGGACAACTCCCCCCACCCCGACCTTTGTCAGGCCCCTTAGGTGAAGGAATTTCAGTTTGCATCTTGGCACGCCCTCACCTGAATTTTTTTTCTCTTACTTAAAACCATGGACATAAGAGTATTGATCCAGACAGGGAATGGCAGGCTGCCCAGAGCCAGGGTGGACGGGAGGACCAAAGGTTCCAGCCCCCAGCCCTGGGTGGGTGAGGACTCTGAAGGAGGCCCCACTTCTTCAGGGAGCAGGGTTCGAACCGACCCATGTTCTGCACAACTGACCGGTCTGTGTCCAGTCTGTGGCTGTCGCAGAGGGTCCGGCCTCCCCTCCTAGATCCTCCCCTGAGCTCATAGTGCTCTCCCTGGTCTGTCCACTCTCCTCCTGGGCTCTTTCTGTCTCAAGCGCCTTCCCTCATCATTTGTGGGGGGCCTCAGACCCCAACCCCCAAATCATCCTGGATGACTGGACGGTTGCCCCCACCCAGTCGGGCTGTAGAGGTCCCATGGGGGATGGGCAGCTCCAGGATGTCTTCTCCATCCTGTTGACTCTTAAGTATCTCACTAGCACTGGTCTTGTTCACCCTCCCCTTTGTCCGGTTCCACAGCCTGGGCTCCTGGGTTCTGTGTGGGCCGGGTGAGAAGTGCTGAGGAGCCAGAGGTCAGAACCTGAGACCTGATGAAAGATCAGGAGATTCCCCACTATGGGATGCCTCCTCCCCAGCGGTAGATGCCATGCCCTTGGCTGGGCATGTCCAAAAGGGGGGCATTTTCCCCCTCCCTTTCACCCCATTAGGCATCAAGACCCCCTTTTCCTCTTTGTCCCCAGGCAACTTTCATTCTGCTGAGGCCTCGTGGATCCCTTTGAGAGTGTTCACAGGGGACTTCTGGTCCCCCCACCCCGGGGTTCCCCTCCCCATTGATCTCTGTCCCGCCATCTGGATGGTGGCAATTCCTGCTGGGTTGTTCCTGGGGTCTGTGGCACCCCTTGCTCAGCTGTGTCTGGGAGGATCTGACAAGGAGCGGGTGGGAGGAGGGCGGTCTCACCCAGAGCCAGGCCTTATCTGGAGGGGCAGGCACCACACTGCCCACCTGGCTTGTGACCCTGCCAGCTGCTCAGACCATTTGAAGCCATTCCTCCTATTATTCCAGAATGTTCCTGGGCCTCTCCCCCCTTTAGTGATTGTCTCCTTTCTCTTCAGCAGACTGGACTTGGTTCCCTCTGCCACCTTGCCTCCCCCCAGGAAGCCTGAGGCCCCACCCCTCAGCCAGGGCGGGGGGTATCCAGCCTGGCTCTTCAGGGGATGCCCGTAAATCGAACCCCATCCCATTGGGAGACGCGATGGACACCGGCAGATAACAAGGCTCCTTCGGGGAGTTCTGGGGGGTGGGGGTGGCTCTGCTCCAGGGATCTCATCCTGTATATACTGCTTTTTTCCACCTGGATTCTCAGTGGGATGGCAGGGAGCACCCACACAACTAATCGTCTACCCACAGGCATCCCAAGGGGGCCACAGAAATGTGGCCATTTCCTCATTGGTAAAGGAACTTGAGGGTCATGGGGGCCACTTCTTGTTCCAAATGGAGGAATCTTCCTGGGCCACCTCTAGGTGGTCACTGACCAGTCCTTTTGGAGTCGTGGTTTCTCCTTCCCAAAAGGGGGGGGTGGTTGGACAAGCAGTGGGCTCCTCCAAGTTCTTATTCTCCCCAAGATAAGCCTCTGGGCACCCAGGATCTGTGTCGGATAGTTGAGGTGGCACCTGGGCCAAGGACCTTCCCCTCTGTCTTTCTGGGTGATCCTTCCTCACCAGGTCTCCTTGAGCCATTTTCAGGAGCTTGGCTAGTGAAGGATCCCTGACCAGGAGGGCCAGTCAGAGCCAAAACCTCACCTGCCCAAAAGCCTGTCCCCTCCCCATCCCCCGTCTCCTGATGGCATCTGACAGAACCCGAGGGTGGGTTTTCTACAGCGCCACTTCTATCATCTTTATTTTTACCTGCACCATTTCTCTCCTCTAATACTAAAGACGACAATGCTCATTGCCCCAGCTGACTGAGCTCATAGCCAAACGACGCAACCACAGGCCAGTGGTCTCCTCAGGACAAGCTACCCACTTTGGGGAGAGCTTTGTCCTTGCTGGCTCTTCAACCTCGCCCAGGCTTCTGGGGGGGCCTGTGAAGGAACATCCTGGTGGGCAGCCTGGGGCGTCTCCTTTGCTCTTGGGGCATTGCCAGTTAACAGAAGTTTTTAAATGATTATCTCAGCCATATGGGATTTACAGTTGTCTGTGCTTGAAAGGCCTGTTCCACCTGTACTTTTCGACAGGTAGCTTTACGTAGTAGATTGCCAGAGTTAGGTGTGAGCCTCAGTGTCCTCATCTAGCCAATGGGGACTTAGAAATCCTGGGTTCAAATTCTGGTCCACATGCTGTGTGACCAATGAGGGGGTTATAGGTATATAAGCCTTAGAGCTGGGGCGGGGGGCTCTGTTTGTTCCACAGTCTATGCTTTCCATTTTACCGATGAGCTCTTTTAGGGAAGACTTACTGTCTGCCCCCCAAAAAGTACTTTCATAATGCTGGCAGTTAATTGGTCCTTCCCATAGTCTCCAAGGGAGGATGAGGATTCAGACCCAGAGCTTTTGGGGTCCTTGCACCTGCCTCTCCTGTTCCCTGGACCACCTGCCTCTGGGGTGGGGGCAGGGGATGGCCCCAGTCACAGCCTTGGGCCCTGCATCAGAAGGTGCCACTTCATACCCAAAGCTGAAGTAGAGCAGCTAAATTGTGTTCTCAGCTCTTATTTGTGCACTTTGAGATTGGGATCCTTGGATGTTTATGTCAATATTTATTAGATCCCAGTTTCCCCTTTTTTTTGTACATTTAGGAATTTGGCAATCATCATGAGTCAGGTTCATCAACTGGGAAGGAGAATATTGGGGCCAGACTAGTGGCTGAGCCACTGCCCCATTTGGGGTCTCTGCTGCCTCGCTCCTCAGAGCTGAGGTCCCCAAGGTCTCCCAGGTCCCTCAAAGGGGCTGAGGGTCACAGGACGGTGGATCCAGATGGATCCTGGTGCCACCACGTGGCTCATCTGTCTCAGGCTGGAGTCATGGGGACAATCCTGTTCTGATTCTAAACTCTGGCCAGATTGAACTTCTGATCCTGGTAGGAAGGGATTCCTTTCGAAAGGAAAATAAAAATCTCATTTCTACCTTGACTTTTGGTCAGAAGGCATCGTTTGGGAGATCGCCAGCTCCATTGATGGGGATCTTTTCAGGGTGTCCCTGATCTTGTTCACAGAATTAGGTGAGGAAAGCTTTCTGAATTTGCTTTCTAGGCTGTTTGCCGAAATTCAGAAATTTTTTTCTTGGAAAGAAGCAATGACTTCCTCAAGGGGTGTAGTGATACAGAGTACAGGAAAAAGGAGGGGGAGGGGAGGGGTTTAAAACCACCAAGCTGAAGAGTGCGGCACACACCCCCTCCCCAGCATCCCAGGGCTCTGCAGGCCACTGCTCCCCCATGATCCATTCTGTGCGCTGGGATCGGAAGCCAACGGATGGATCCAGTCCCTTTCTTGCCAAGTTGGTAATGTGTCCAGGCAACCTGGACACACCTGCCTGTCCCCACTGAGAGTCCGGGGGCTCTGCTGGAGGTTTTCTCCAGGCAAGGGTTCCCGATAGAAGTGGAGCAGCGGGTGGACACACGAACCCGGGGATCCAGTTTCCGGAAGTTTGCCCTGGATGAGGAGGAGGGGTGCTCCGGCCTCTGCTTTGACGGGAAGGAGAAATTCTAAACCACTGTTGACCGGCTGCATTTGGGAACCAGGACAATTGGGGCGATCTGGATGTCTGCAGGGAGCATCAGCGGCTAAGATAGCAAGCCTTCCCGCGGAAATCAAGGGGAGAACTCTTTCTTTGCCACCTATGTTGAGTCATCATCATTTGGGGAGACCCCCCCAAATCTGAAAAAGATTGGGTCACAATGGGGGGTCCATATCTTTGGGGTGTGAAGCCCCCCATTCTTTGCAGGAGGAAATTCAGGGCAACTGCCCAAAGCTGTATGTGTGTGTGTGTGTGTGTGTGTGTCTGTGTCTGCCATAGCAGGTGGTCAGACAAGAGTTTTTTCATTTAGAGGATTAGAGGCGGAAGGAACCAGAAAGATCAGGTGGTCCCAGGTTGCCCCTGGTCACATAGTGTGGCTGAGCTGGCATTTGAACCCAGATCCCTTGTCCTGAGCCAGGGGCCCCCCTCGGCAGATAAGCTCTAGCTTGGGGAGGACCAACAGCCTTGTGTACCTATGACCCGGCTCTGGCCAGACCAGTTCCTGCTCCTCTCAGCGCGGGCCACCCCATGCTTTGCTTTAGGGTTCCCCGACATGGTAGGTGAAGCATTCTCATTTTCTAGGTGAGGACGTTGAGACTCTGACCTAGAGGAATTAGCGCATTTTGCACCCCTTCATGCTACTTCTCATGTTTACAAGTCATCACATGTGCACACACGTGTCTATGAGTGGATGTGGGGGGGGGGGAACAGCGCTGCTTACCCTCCAATCACAAAAATGCAAAGCTCTGTCATTGTCATTAGTCTCTCCACCCCTCCAACTAAGAAACAATGGGTCTAGGGGCTCCCTGGGCTTGTACCCTGAATTGATATAAAGGTCATCAGACTCTGAGCAGCTGTTCCCATGGCGCCTCGAGCCCCCTTGGGTAGCCGGCTAGACCCTGGTCACACCCAGCCAGATGTCTACTTAACCGTTGAGGTTCTCGGGCCATATTGAACACAGATGAGAGCTTCTTCATCTCTTGGTAACCTGGGTCTTTTCCCCAGACGTAGGGGAGTGATCGGCCAGGGGTCATTGGGTGACCTTGGCGCCCTCTCTCATGGAGGGGCCCGGTCTTTGCTATTTCTCATCCCATACCTTTGTGGGAAGGTCTGTGTTCAGGGCAATCTGGTTCAGGGTCTGGGGAGGCCCGGCGTCACTGGGAGGGTGGATCTTGGTGCTCAGGGTCGAGTCTCCCTGGAGAAGCCTCCACTCATCCCGTGCCTTAAGGGAGGACCGCCGAGCCCAGGGAAGGGTTGGGGCCCCCGCACCGTAACACTGAGGACCCTCCATTGTCCCCTTTATCATCTGTCGGTTCGCCACTTCTGGCATCATGGTCATCTTGCAGGCAGCTGCCTACCACCTGTTGCAGTCCAGAGAGGAGGGGCTCTGTCGTCCGGCCTCAGGGTCACAGGGTGGCCCTCCAGGGGAGACTCCCCCAGGACAGGCCCTCGGGTGGTCCCCATGCCCCCTCAGACATGCTCTACGTGGGTGCCCCCCCAACCAGGAAATCTTGCTATTGTAGCTCTGCCTGTGGGCATGGGTCCCTGGGTGCAAGGGGCTCTTCAGATGCTCCGGTCAGGAACATTTGTTCCCTGGTGTTTCTCATTACAGTGGGTGTCTGTAGCTCATTAAGTCGGGGGCTCCGGAGCCCTTGTTGAGACGCCTGGACAGATCACCTCCAAAGGGGCTGGTGCTGACAGATGGGCGGGGCTGCCACCAGAACCCCCCCCCCCAAGTCCCCAGTTTGGCAGAGCTGGAAAGGACTTGATGGGCTAGACTGGACCCCCCACCCCACCCCAGGAGGGCTCTGGGCTGCTCCCCAGGCAGTAGAGATGAGAGGGGAGGCCACCCTCCCAAGCCCCCCCAGTTAACCCTGTCAAATAAAGGGATTTAGCTGGGTTGGAGTCAGAAGGAACCTCCAGGGGCCTTATGCGACAAAGGAAGAAACCGAGTCTCGGGCTCATGCTCCGGCCCTTTTGTGCCCCTGTAGGTATCCGCCCCCAAATCATGAATGGCCCCCTGCACCCCCGCCCCCTGGTGGCCCTGCTTGATGGGCGGGACTGCACCGTGGAGATGCCCATCCTCAAAGACCTGGCCACTGTGGCCTTCTGTGACGCACAATCCACGCAGGAGATCCACGAGAAGGTGAGTGGTGGCACCTGGGCCTTGGCCCCACATCTGTGACCTGTCTGCCATCCGTGTCTGTGACCCGTACGTCTTGCGGCTTGTCAGTCTGCCACCCCCTCCGTCCTTACACTGTGGGTCTCTTCTTCCAGCACAGAGTGGACAGTGACCCCTGACCTCCTGGCCGGACACCCTGCCCCGGTCCTTTGGGCCACTCACCTCCATGGCAGGGGGGACGACCCCTGTGTCCGCCACACCCTTGGGGTCCTGGATTCCAGGCTCCGTGTGTGTGTCTGTGTGTGTCTGTGTGTGTGGTCAGACATCAGCAGGCCGGCCACCTTCTCCTACCCGAAAGCAGGGCAGGGTGATCCAAATCCAGCCTTCGGTGTTCATGGCCCGGATCACCACAAGGGCATTGCTGGCCCTCGCAGTGGGAGCCCCTTCCTGCTGACTACCCCCCCCTTTGGCTGGGTCACGGTGCCTCTCGGCCTCAGTTTACTTGGCTGTGAAGTAGGGGTTGGTCTAGATGCACTCCGAGCTGATCTCCTGTGATCTCCCCTGGATTGGGGGGTGAGAGTGACCCCATAAGGCTTTTATGGTTTAGCGATGTCAGATCTGCCCCCCAAACCCCTTTTACATAAGAAGCAGCTGGGGCCACAGGGGTGGGGGTGGCCGGCCCCTCCCTCCCCACAGCTCCCGGGTCCCAGCATCCATGGTCTCCATAGAGCTTGTGATCTCCCCCGGCTCCACATCAGAAGCCAGCCCCTGTCTCCCCCTCATGCAAGTCCAGTGATCCCGGGCACCCCAGGGCCAGCGGGGCTGCTCAGGGGGTCTCTGCCCTCAGGGAACCAGAGGGAGGGGCCCCTTCTGTGCAGTTTCACACAGCTGAGGAGATGGAGGGCCAAGAAAAGGGGGATGGAGTTGGAGGGCCCCTCTTGGGGTCCCAGGCTTCCACTTAATGGTCATACTGACTGATTGGGCATTGGAGGACCCTGGAAGCCCCCCATCAGGGGCCCACACAGCTAGGATGGATCTGGCTCGGTCTGAGCCTGCGGCCCACCCTGCCCCCTGCATGGGGAAGGGGTGCGCTCCAAGCAGTTATCCGACTGCACGTGTGCTGAGGCCACCCTGCTGAGGGGGCTCTGACCAGGCAGTGCCGGGGATCGCCACAGATGGGTCACAGGACTAGCCGCTCAGTGCCTCAATCTGGATTTGAACCCAGATCTTCTCGCTAACTGCTCCAGGCCTCTGTAAAGTCCCTGGCGTCGGTCATCTGGTCACTGACCCGAGCCGTCCCACTCCCCAGAGCAGTGGTGACCGCTTGCTTGTCGTCTGCCTCGTCCCCAGGGTCCCTGCCTCGCTTGCTGCGTCTCACTCTTTGCTCTTCATCAGGTGTTAAATGAAGCTGTGGGAGCCATGATGTACCACACCATCACCCTCACCAGGGAAGACCTGGAGAAGTTCAAGGCCTTGCGGGTCATCGTGCGCATAGGGAGCGGTTACGATAACATTGACATCAAGGCGGCCGGAGAGCTCGGTAGGAGGGTGGGGGCAGGAGTCTTGCCTCTCCTTGGGGGTCTGTCTCGGCCTTCGTGATATGGGGATCGTGACCCCAGGAGCTGAGCCCACCTGCGTGTATGCTGGACCTGGAGTTGGGAAGACCTGAGTTCAAGTGCAGCCTGGGACTAGGGGAGGCTTGTGGAGCGGCCCCATCGGCCCCTCAGTCGGCTGGACCCCAGATGCAGAGCTAGCAAGGATTTCTGGGGCTCCGTGACCCAGCCCCTCGTTTAATGAGGGCGGGAGGGTGTGGAATGTGATCAGAAAGGGTCCAGCTCCCTGCGCAGCCTCCCGGACCCCAGGCTCCCTGCCTCACTTGGCAGCAGTGTGGGGAGGGGATTAGGGCAAAGGCAGCAAGATCTCGGTTTGAATGCGAGGAGCTGGGGCAGCCGATGTGGGGCTGGGGCCCCAGGTTCCCCCTCCCCAAGACCCCACTTCACCCAGGTCGTCCCCTCTCTTCCCAGGAATCGCCGTGTGCAACATCCCCTCGGCAGCCGTGGAGGAGACGGCCGACTCCACCATCTGCCACGTTCTCAACCTCTACCGGAGAAACACCTGGCTGTACCAGGCACTGCGCGAGGGCACACGGGTCCAGAGCGTGGAGCAGATCCGGGAAGTGGCCTCGGGGGCAGCACGCATCCGCGGGGAGACACTAGGCCTCATTGGCTTTGGTACGGGTGGGCAGCACCCCGGGCAGTTCACCAGGGAGAAGGTGCCTGTGGAGGGGGGCGGGCTTGGACAACACCAGTTGGGAGACCCTAGTCCCAGAGAGGGGCAGGCCGTTCCAGACACCACAAAGAGCCACCGTCACAACTGGTGCCCACCTCCTGCTGCGGTGCCGGGGCCCCAGGGGCCCAGCTGGCTCTGCCTCCCGGGACCTCTTCGGCCCGCTCTCTGCCGGCCCCGGGAGCCCCATCCTCGCGGCTGTCGGTGGTGGTGGTCGTGGTCCCCACATGCCCTTTGTGTCTCCGCAGGTCGCACCGGGCAAGCTGTCGCCGTGAGAGCCAAGGCCTTTGGCTTCAGCGTCATCTTCTACGACCCCTACTTGCAGGATGGCATCGAGCGGTCGCTGGGTGTCCAGCGGATCTACACCCTGCAAGACCTGCTCTACCAGAGCGACTGCGTGTCGCTGCACTGCAACCTCAACGAACACAACCATCACCTGATCAACGACTTCACCATCAAGCAGGTGAGGAGGGGGTGTCCCCCGTGTCCCCCCACCCCCACCACACACAGGCTTCTCAGACCCTTCTTCCTCCCGTTCAGATGAGGCAAGGCGCATTCCTCGTGAACGCGGCCCGCGGGGGGCTGGTGGACGAGAAGGCTCTGGCCCAGGCCCTCAAGGAGGGAAGGATACGAGGGGCCGCGCTGGATGTGCATGAATCAGAACCTTTTAGGTGAGTCTGGTTGGGGGTGGGGGGGGCTGGGCTCTGCTCAAAGTGAGCCGACATCCCAGCTTCACAGTTCAAAGCAAGCCTCGGGCCCCAGCAGAAGCCCTCTCCCTCCCTAGGCTGCTGATAGCGAGGGATGAAGGGTCAGTCCGATCGTGTCCTCCCTGGTGGCTCCCAGCTTCGTCGGTGTGGACAGACCGACCTTCCCTCGGTCCCTCCTCATTTCTCCGATGTCTTAGAGGGGAAGCCGCACCTTGGGGGCAGGGGCTTGCAGCTGGGGGGACCCCTGGGGGATTCGGTCACTTTGTCCAGACACCTCTGGTGGGAGCGGTGTCGATGCTACTTGCACAATTCACAGGTTCTCCCCCTTCCCGTTTCCAGTTTTGCTCAGGGCCCACTGAAAGACGCACCCAATTTAATCTGTACCCCCCACACGGCCTGGTACAGCGAGCAGGCGTCACTGGAGATGAGGGAGGCGGCTGCCACTGAAATTCGCCGTGCCATCACAGGTATCACGGGGAGCCCCGGGGTGGGGGGGCAAGAGCTCTCTGCCCCCAGCTATCCTCAGCGTTCTTTAGTTTCTTGCTCCCATTCTCCTTTTGAGGAAATCCATGTAAATGAGCAGAGGGGTCCCTAGCGCCCCTTCCCTGGGCCCCCTCAGTGAGGTCACTGCTTGGCTTCCAGGCCGCATCCCGGACAGCTTAAGAAACTGCGTCAACAAGGAGTTCTTTGTCACCTCGGCTCCCTGGTCCGTGATAGATCAGCAGGCGATTCATCCGGAGCTCAACGGTGCCACCTACAGGTGAGAGGAGGGTCGAGGGGAGGGATTCACGGCGGCCCTGGGCCGGCCTGGAGAGCCGGGGCTGCCGGGCTCCACCTCACTGCCCCTCCCCCCCAAGAAAGTTTCAGGTGGAAATTGTAACAGTGGACGAAGCGGAAATAACCAATGATCACAGAGCTCTTCTGGGGGGCTCCTGGTCCGTGAGGCGGGGTGCTCCGGGCTGGGCGCACCAGCACCTGTACAGAGCTCGGCACTCTGACCTCACTTCCTCACCTCCCAACTCCATCCTAGCCCCTCCCAGACGAGGGTCCTCCTGTAGCTGACCCTACAGGATGGAAGGTTCAAAGCTGAATGGGAGGTTTGAGGTAAGCTGAAGCCAAGGGAGGAGCGCTTTGGAGTAGGTCGCGCAGGTGGCCTTTCTTCACTTGTTCTCTTCAAGTTCAACTGAACTTGAATTCCTCTTTTGTTATTAACTGACAAGAACAAACTTCTTCCACTTGAAGACAAGTTCACATTTCCATTGCGGAATTGTTGATTCCTCGGTGGTATCGACTGTAAAGAGGAAACCCCAGTCCGTCCTTGGCCTTTTAAACTGAGTGACTATTCACAAGGTGCTGGTGGGCGCCCCCCTTGGTAGGGCCACCAAGGAAGCAGGATGGACTTCCCCTGAGGCCATTTTTGAGTTCTCACATCCGAACAGAACTATGCTTTCATAAATCAAGTTATCTTCATATGACCGAGACCCCCTGGTGTAGGGGCTGCAGATGTCAAGTGAATTACAGAGGCTTTCTGGGTTGAAGGGGAACAAAACCCAAATTATGATGAAATTCTTAACTTTGAATGTTGTGCATGTTTTTTCATGATCACAGCTTCCAGGTCACAAGCATACACTGGCTGGCCAATCAGACAAAAAAAATGTTCTCTTAGTTTTTGCCTTACACCATCCGTCTTGTTTCCTTCCATAGATACCCACCGGGCATCGTCAGTGTGACACCGGGAGGAATTCCTGCAGCTATGGAAGGCATTATTCCAGGAGGTATTCCTGTTACTCATAATCTTCCAACAGTGGCACATCCCTCCCAAGCTCCCTCTCCTAACCAGCCCACAAAACACGGGGACAATAGAGAGCACCCCAATGAGCAATAGCAGAGAATTTAAGGAGAATAATCATTTGCATAAACTTGGGACCAAGAAACAGTGAACAATAAACGGGAACTACGAGAAAAGGAATTTGATGCAGAATTCACCGCGTGGTTTCTGGCCCAATACATCACTGACCAACGTTGCAGTGTTACACAAGGAGATCCAAAGGCAAGGCGGGGGAGAGCCACCCAGAAGTCAACACCTCTGTGATACTAGTAACAACCAACTTCTGTTATTGTGTGTTAAGTTTTTTTCACCTGTGCACCAATCACAAGAATCAGTCAATCTTTTTCCTTTCTCCACCCCTTGAGACTAGCAGATCCTGAACATCTGCTATAGAATGTTGCATCAACAGACCCAACCCCCAGAAGATGAAATTGAGGAGAGGAAGCCTGGTCACGGGACTCGAGCCTCTTCTGTCCACCTGTGGCTGGTTACCTCTTTGGCTAGGAGGATGGACTATCACAAAGATGAGGAGAAAATGGTTTTCCTATGGTAGACACTACAAAATGTAAGATACTGAAGACAGTCAAGTTTCCTGTGTACAGTGAAACCTCTCTTCCCCTCATCTGAACTATACACATACATACACACACACCCTGAGCGGTTGGCTGTAGGTTCAGTAAAACCCTCAATGATGCAAAAAAAAAAAAAAGAAAAAGAAAAAAAGTATTAAATTTCACAAGCTGTTTGTACTCAAATATATTTTCTCAGTTTCAGATCCTCAGCTATTTTATTGAGTGGAAAGTCTTGAGCCAAAAGAGCTCAAAAAGAATAATGTTGCATTTCCTTATGTCTCAGGAAACACTTTTTATGGTAATTTGTCAGATTGTCTATGAACAAAACCCACTTTTTTAGACATTGATAAAAGTCTTCTTTTCTTCACGTGATATTTTATACAAGAACACTTCCAATGTGTTATTAGGTGTGACTGATTTTAACAAATCCTATTAGATTTGTATCAACTAGTTCCATGTTATCTTCATAGTCTTTTGTGATCATCGCCTTTTTGTTTTCAAAAGATGGCCTGTTTTGAGCCTTTGTATAGGTACATTCCTGTTTCTGTGACAAAAATCGTGAAAACTGTCCCAAACAGAAAACCCAGAATGGCTATCGACAAGCAGGATGTTTTTGTTTTAGTGTGTTACCCGTTCTTGTATTTGTTTCTTGTAAAGGTGGACATTTAGCGTTCAGTGCAGTTTTCAATAAAAAGTGATCCAAATCGTTAAGTTCTGAGATTCAAGCCCCTTTGGGCCATTTTCACTTTGAGAAGAAAATGCTGATATCCAAGCCCTTTCTCTTTACAATGACCGCTGCTCAGCCATGTTGCTTATGTTGGTGGCGTGTCACTGTTGGAATCAGCTGTGAGAATGGAGGACGGACAGACCGACCAAACGAGGTTCGGGGCCTCAGAGTTCTCTCTGCAGGATTTAAAAACCAATTACCTGGTTTGCTACAAAACTTACCTTTAACTTCTTTGCTCAATGAAGTGATTTAACACTGAGGTATTTTAGCATGAAACATTCATAAATTTCTACTTCTGATTTTAAAATCTGCCCCAAATTATGTTTTTTAAACCATTAGCACAAAAGGAGGTTGTCTTTGTAAGATTACAGAGTCAGAGAGACATGAAAAAAAGTACTTTTATCATCCACCATTTATTATCAAAATGATTTAAGATCTATTTGTGGTCTTTTTTTTTTCCAGGAAGATTGATTTCTAAATACTTCAGGGAAGCAATATGGCATTGATTGAATGGTTTGTGTGAGTGGCTTCCTAGACAGTGACCTCAAGTATCTTGGAATCTTCCTTTGATGCATACACTTTTTTTTTTTTTGAAAATGTGCTTCTCCCCCAAAAGAAACATTTTGCCAAAATGTAAAGCTAAAAATCAAGGTCAAGTCATCCTTGTGATGTGATAAGCTCACTATAAAGCTGAGGTTGTAATGTAACATCCATAATACAAATACAAAGACACAATTTCCAAGTCCTTGACAATCTATACTATTGTGGCAGTTAATCTGTAACATTGGGACAAGTACAGATAATTTCCTTAAGAGTCACACTGAGTGAAGCCCCCGGGCAGCTGCTTGGTGGCACAGAGTCATGACCAATCTCCTTTTGGCCAGTCTGAACAGTGTATGGGTATCTCACCATCAACTGTTCCCCAGCTGGCTTGAGGGAAGCTACCAAGCAGCTGGGAACAGGAGCCCAAGCATCTCTCCAAGGACAGATCCAGCTTCAGTGGCCAAAGCCCCACACAATCTGAAAAGTTTGGGGACAGGATCTATCTTAAGGGGAGACGAACTGAACGCGGGCACTTCTGTAAATCGGCCCTTTTGGGATGCTGACAAAAGAGTACACATTACAAAGTTAAAAAGCTCATCCTGGAAATTGTGGTTATCAGAAAGAAGCTGTTTAGCATAAATCTCATTTGCCCACAGGGTTCATTTTCATTTACTGAAGATTTCATTGTTTCAAAATAAACATTTTTGTTCTGAATAAGCCAACCTACTGTGGAACCATCTAAAAGCCCCATAACAAAACAAGCTAGAAGTATGGAACAGTAGAGCCAGCAATTATTCCCATAGGGAAATCTCTTGACATGTTGTACTAGCAATGCTAGCTATATTTTTAGGGTCATTAATTTGTAATAAAATAGTAAACAACTGGACTCAAGCAGAAACACCTGCCAGAGCCAATCTGCCAAACCTTACCCATTAAAGGACAAATGTGTTACCTAACTTCTTGGCAGGTTTGAGTGTATAACTACAGTGATAACACGCTTTTTTCCTCAAAACTTTTTATTTCTGGCATCTCCAATTTGGAGGGTAGTCTCTGCTTCCAACAAAGCAAGCATAGGGATGGTATGTCCACCTCCAGAAGGATTACACCATAAAGTGTCACATTAGGTATCTTATTTCTTAGATAAGAAACACTGATCCTAGTCAGAAAAAAAAGTCTAATGAGGTCCTTGGGGAAAAGAAAATGCCTTCTTTGATTTACCAATTCTAATAGCTTATTGGAAAAGCAAAAGCCTTTGTTCTTCACTCTACTGGTCAATGGTACATATTCAGATTGTTCTATTTCAGAGTAAAAAAGGAACATTCTGAACATGCCGTAGAGCCTGTCTTTTCACTTGTGTCAGCCCCATCGTGGGAGTCCTCCAAAGAAGCTCATGTCACTTTTGTGTAGTTTGCCCAAGCACCCAGAGACTTCTCAGACGTGTGAACACAACATTTCATTAGGAAAAAGTGTAGTGACGTGAAAGGGATGGGCCTGGGGGCTGCGACCAGGAACCAATCCACCAAGAGTATGTTTGGATCTTGTCAATAGGACCTAGAAAGTTGTGCACAACCCCTTGGAAGCAGCAGATTCTTGAGGGTTTTCTCACAGCCTTCAGCTACCAAGTTCAGGGAAGGAGGAGGCTCTAAGGAGCCTTCTTTCCCAACCCTAATTTTAGAGATCTTCTATAACTACCACCCAATTTTCAAAGTGCTCATAACCCTAACCTTTTTTAGCTCTTTGACCCATTATTGATTGTATAGCTAAAAGTGTCAGATTTACAAGGGTTTTCTACTAAAGCATATACTTTGAACTTAAAGAAAACTTAAAAGGAATGGCACATCAATCAACATGCAAGAACATCCCAGAGGTCTCTACTGAGAAATTCATCGTACAGTGCATTTCAACCATCTGACTCTTTGTAAAATCTTTATTCCAAACTGCCAACAGTGTTTCCACCTGCCTAGACAAAGGCATGCCCCATTTCCAACAGGATTTACCTTAAAGCCCCAAAGGGTAAGACAGGAAGAATCATGTCAGTTTAAAAAAATGCTCTGCTGTGTATTTGACAGTGACAATCTGAGAGGCCTGAAATTTCCATCAAGGCTGAGTTAGCAGACTTCACCCAATTCATTGGGGACACAGTGGACCCCTGCCCATCACTGGATTGGCTTTCCCAAGTGCTTGCCTAATGTCCATGGATGAGCCGACTTAGTGACTGGACTTTGCCAAATATTTGGAACAAGAACCCTAAATTTTAGGTCACTATTCCAAACAAATAAATAAGTACTGTAGACAGGGGAAAAAAATATCCTTCAGAAAAATGAAAACAATGAATTAATGGAAAGTTAGAGACTTCAAAATAAGGGAAGAATATTATATAAAGTTCAGTCTGAGAAATTTGGCTTTTCTTCCACAGTTCTAAGATTTACTACACTGGGCACAGCAGGAAATTAAGAAAAAAATCCAATGGTTTTGCTGTGGATTGTAATCTGTGTGGACAAAAATCCTCCTATAATCTGACTGCGGCACCAGCAAAACAACACAAAATGATCTTTTAATGTGTCAGAATATTTAAAAAGGGATGGAGAACGTCAATTCTACCATAAAAGGAAATTTCAAAAGAACAAATATTCGTCTCGTATGTGCTTTCTTTGTAAGTGCCCTTCCTGAACAGGAATTTCTCAATAATTTGAAGATGCTGGTACAACTTTTCCTATTACACAACTTCTTACACAACCACATGCGGTACATTTATAGACAGATTTACAATTTGAAAGGAAAAGCCAAAATGTTCTGTCTTGATAATAAAATTAGCTTTTTACAAACTGTAGTCCAACCAGAGTTCTCTATTCGCACAGCAGCTGAGCACTTGTGTTTTCTCCATTTGTGTATGGATCAGAAAATCCCGGGGGGACAGCAGGTAGACGTCTGCTAGCCGCTCATTCATCCCATAGTGACCGACTGCTTGCAGCACGACCCCCATCTGGGGGCACTCACCAGCCCGTGGCACGGACAGCTCACTCCACGACCTCCTCACTCGTCTTCCTCATCTTCATCTTCCTCTCCGTCCGACAGGGATGTGCAAGGGCGGATCTGCCGGTAGCGGTCGAGCCACTTCTCTACCATCTGAGTAACCAGGGGGTGATTCCGCCGGCGAGAACTCTTCTGCATGGCAACAAGCACCCCGCCCTCTGTCACACAGCAGTCCAACCACTCGCGGAGCAGCTTCTCTTGCTGTTCCTCATTGCCAAGCTTTGAGGAGGGAGAAAGAAGATATAAGCCCACTTAGACCTCAGGCTCCCTGCCCCACCACCACTACCCCAGGGGGAGGGGGAGTGCACACACAGTATTATTTTCACACTGTAAATTTCACTACTGGTCCACAACTTTGTGCACACAACAAAAGTGACCCACAGGAAGGCCCGGGGACAAATTTTTTCAGTTTGTTAAAGGAATTTTTGCTACCAACAGATCCATCTGTGAACTGTGACATTCAGAAACCAGAGTAAACTTGCTGGCTTGAGAACTGTGGGAAGGAGGGTCACCCGAGTGGTAAAAGGAAGGGAATCCAGCTTCATTCTGAAGCCCTGGTTCTTACCTCTTGAGCAGAGAGAAAATGGATGTGTAATAGCTTCCTTTCACTATCAACCAAAGGTAAAAAAGTGATGGTCACGTCATCATCTGTGTTCAAGTTAGCACCAGCACCTCGATTGCCATAGCCATCGTTCTCCATGGCAACCAGGGCCGAGAAGTGGCCCCGTGTGTAGCCCAGAGCAATGGGACTTTTCCAACAGAAACTCTGTTCCCAGAGCAGAGGCAAATACACACCTAGGGAAAAGGTACAGTCAGAAGGACATAAATGAGTAGAGTCACTTGAAATATAAAACCCGGCCATCATCACCAATCATCATGAGGTCATCCATTTCTCATTTCTCCCACTCCCACATCCTTTTTCTTTTTTTTTAAGGTGTTTTTTTTTTAACAAGGCAAATGGGGTTAAGTGACTTGCCCAAAGCCACATGGCTAGGTAATTATTAAGTGTCTGAGGTCGGATTTGAACTCAGGTCCTCCTGACTCCATGGCCAGTGCTCTAGCCGCCCCCCACATCCTTGATTTACTTCGATTCATGTGTTCTATCAAGAGGCCAAGTGAAGAACCCCCTAGAACTTTTCTTTCACCATAATCTAATCCAAATTTGGGAGAATCAAGAAAAAACAAGCATGAGACCTTCCCACCATCCATCAATATGTAAGAATGTGACAAAAAAGAAATTGCATTGGGCCCCAAGTGACAGTATAACAACATAATATTACCACATGGCTTACCTTGAAAACGGGTATATCCTAAAGTTTCTCCTCGGAAACTCTTATAATATTTTACTCCATAAACTATAATTGGTCGTCTAAGAATATGTGCAAGTACAAAAATGTGTGTCTGCTCCAAACTTGCTCCAGGCTAGGCAAAACACAAAGAACAACAATTCCTCCTTTCAGGTTTTAGAAGCAAACCAGGCAAAGGAAAGGAAATATAAAAGGAGAAGCTGAAGCCACTAAGGTTGAGAGATTGGGTCTTTAACACAGACTACCACAAGCTACAGCAGACATCACAAACTGGTGCAGCAATCTTCAGAAGCTCCCAGGGACCCACTTTTACAAATGCTAAGGATCAAGCTGAAGACCCTTACTACACAAATCTCTCCCAATGGCACAATCTATCATTTGAGCTTTTTCTCAAGTGAGTAGAAAAGTAAGAGCTTCATGCCTATCTAAAAATGGAAGTGAAATAGGCAAAATGACAAGGTTTCAACTCAGCACAACAATCAGTATTTTTTTTAACTATAAAATTATAATAATCTGAACCCAGAAAAGATGAAAGGATATCACAGGGAATCAGAAGAAGGGACAAGGAGGCTGTTGGTGTGGAACATTATATTGTGTTGGCTGATTTTAAAACAAGTTAAAATAAAAGGCATTTATAAAAATGACATTCTTTATGAAGAGCTGACAAATGGGGGGAGGGGAGCAATAGACACTGGAAAAATATCTTCAAGTTGCATATTCATTCATTTCTATCTAAGGACTTGCTTCACTATTAGGCATCTCTGCCAATCTGCTGTGGGCAGAAGCCTTGATATGCTCATATAATAACACCAACTAACATGTAATTTGTTCTTCCCAACAACCTGGAGAGGTGGGCACTATTATAGGCAGACTGAATTGCCCAGGAATACACAGCTACTAACTTGGGTCTTCCAGAATCTGGGCCCCTCACACTGCCACTAATATCTCTATCAACATGTAACATAGAACAACCAACAGGAAGGCATCAGGGACCACGGGTTCTTACCTGACTAGCAAGAGAGAGTATAAACGCCCAATCTTCCTGCCACTGTTCTTCTCTGAGGGAAAAATGTAAACCAAAGCTCTGAGAATACCACGATTCCCACTCTTTCCAACGTGTATAAAACCTAAAACAGTGAAGAGAACTTTTAAAACCCAGCATGAAATCACTAATCACAATTCACACACTAACATTCATGACACCATAGGAAAACAAGGGTAAAATGGCAGCTGACGTCTCAGCCCTGCTGTAGGGAAGGGAACAGAGGGGCCATCCTTCTCAAAAAGAGCTCTGTCTGCAAAGCTGGAGCTCTCCTAGCCCCCTTGAAAATTATAGCATCCCATTTTGCAGATGAGGTGCTGGCTCTGCCTACTCGAAGTCAGCAATGGGCCTCATTCCCCAGAGGCTGCTTGTCAGACCCTGACAATGAGAGTTCCACACTGGCCTGATCCTTCCTGCCTGAAGCATCTCCACCAAAGTCCTCACTAAAACAATCAGGAAACATCAGTCCAGATTTGTCAAACCCAAAAAGCAATGCCTCAATAATTTCCCTGTAAGTTTTTACAATGTTTAAATTTCAGACAAATAATTAATGAAGTTCAAAACACTATTTGGTGCTGGGAATATAGTAAAAAATGGAAGCGTCATTGCCATCAAGTTCCTAATCTCCTTCCTTCAAGCCTGGCTGATACAGAAATCAGACTAATAGTAGAATATAGGTAAGAGAGGCCAAACTCCAACTGGTTATCTCTCTACATGATACTTTTCACAAAACTGCTAATTATAGTAATCCCTAATAGAACAAAAGGTAAATACCTGTATTCTTTTCAAGAATGATGAAGTCTTGTCTATAATTAGAAACTAAGACTGAAAGGAAAGTATGCAGATGTCTAAATACTTTAAAGCCAATGAGAAAAAAAGGTTTCTTTGACAAGTCCAAGACAACAGGGTTGTAGTGGATTCCGGACATGTGGCTTTGCTCACCAATGCTTGTGCGCTCAGTGTAAGGAGTTCCAAAATTCTAGAACTCATCAATTCAAAGTTAGAGCACCAAGTCCTTGACTTAAAATACTGAACAGGAGCTGACTGGAAGGCTGGGGAGACACGAGATGGTATTTCCCTCCAAACAACTTTAAGTGAATTCTGAGTAGCCGAATCCACAAAAGGATGAGATAAAACAAATTTCTAGTGTAAGACAACTAAGAAAGTTGGCAGTAAAGCTCTGTCTTCATGGGGTGAGAGTGGAGCTCAGCTTCTGGAACTCTCAGCCCACAGATGAAGGGATCAGATAACTGATCAGAAAGAGATTACAAGGGACCCTGAGTGCCACCAGAACTGTTGCACTGCCCTTACAGTTCCAGGACAAAGAGGGGTACATGGCCACAGGGGAAGAGTGATCCTGGTCATAGTCTGAACAGAAAAGAGTGCTTTGTGGTCAATTACAAACCAAAGCACAATCTACGAGAGTAATGACCACATTGCAAGACACCTAGAACTAATTGCTGAAAAAGCAGCACAAAAAACTGAAGCCCCTAAACATTTAAGTTAAATCAAGAAATAAGTTGAAGAAAATTAGCCAAAAAACCCACACCTGACCATAGAAAGTTACTATGCCCACAGAGAAGATCAAAGCACCAAGTGAGAAGAATCGGGTCAAAACAGCTACATCCAAACACTCAAAGAAAAATGTGAATTAAGCATTATAAAACAAAGGAAATAAAGGAAAACTGGGAAAAGAAATGAGTGATGTGGGAAATCAAGAAAAAGGAGTCAACAGCTAAAAAAGATATTTAAAAAATGGTAAAAGGTAAAAATAGGCACTAAAGAGAACTCCTCCAAAGCAGAATAGGCCAAATGGAAAAAGATAGACAAAAATTCACTGAAGAAAAGAACTCCTTAAAAAGCATAACTACTCAAATGGAAAAGGACGTACAAACATTCACTAAAGAAAAGAACTCCCGGGGCAGCTAGGTGGTGCAGTGGATAAAGCACCGGCCCTGGAGTCAGGAGTACCTGCGTTCAAATCCGGTCTCAAGACACTTAATAATTACCTAGCTGTGTGGCCTTGGGCAAGCCACTTAACCCCATTTGCCTTGCAAAAACCTTAAAAAAAAAAAGAAAAAGAAAAGAACTCCTTACAAAGTAGAATTGGCCAAATGGAAAAGGAGATATAAGGCTTCACTGAAGAAAATACCTTAAAAATTAAAATTGGTTAAGTGAAAGATATCTTGAGACATCAAGAAACAATAAAACAAAGGCAAAAGAATGAAAAAATATAAAAGAAAATGTGAAATATCTTATTGAAAAACTGGATCTGAAAAACAAATCAAGGAGAGATAGTATTTCATGAAATTATCGATGAAAACTGCATCCCCAAATGAGAAGTCCCAGGAATGTCATCAGAGTTCCCCAAAGGTCAAGGAGAAAATACTGTACGGTGTCAGAATTCAAATATCATGGAGTCAGGATCACATAAGATTTAGCAGCTTCTCCATTATGGGATCAGGGCAGCTGGTGGAGCAGTGAGCAGTGTGAAGGCCTGGATCCAAGAAGACATATTTCCCTGAATTCAAATCTGGCTTCAAACATGTCATAACGAGTTGAAGGCAACTGAAAAATGACTCTACAATAACATTAAAAGATTTGGGCTTGAAATACAATATTCTGGAAGGCAAAGGAGCTGGGATTACAACCAAAAATTACCTACCTAGCAAGAAAAATGGGTATTTAATGAAAGATTTCTAAGATTTCCTGATGAAAAGAGCAAGGACCAAAATTGAAGAGAAAAATCTGACTTTCCAGTGTCAAGTCCCTTCTTACCTACAGGTGGTAAAAAGGAAAGCGCAATCATAAGGGAGCCCAAATTAAAACTGTTATAGAGTATCTGTAACTTCAAAGAAAGTTATCATTATGAGGACAAATAGAACAGGGCACAGGTGTGACTTGGTTACAATGGAATGATAACTAAAAACTTAATTTAAGGGACGAGAAAGAGGAATACAAAGGGGGAAGGGGGAAGAGAGAAGTAGGATGGGGCAAATTATCTGACAAAAAAGAAGTGTGAAAGCTTTTTTGGGGGGAAGGGGGTTTGCAAGGCAACGGGGTTAAGTGACATGCCTAAGGTCACACAGCTAGGTAAATATTAAATATCTGAATCCGGATTTGAACTCAGGTATTCCTGATTCCAGGGCTAGTGTTCTATCCACTGTGCCACCAAGCTGCCCCTGAAAGAGCTTTTATAGTGGAGAGGAAAACTGAACTTAACTCTCATAAGAAGTGGCTCATAAATGGAATTTTAAAAAAAAATGAAAAGGAGGCGGTTGGGTGGCGCAGTGGATAGAGCACCAGCCCTGGAGTCAGGAGTATCTGAGTTCAAATCCGGCCTCAGACACTTAATAATTACCTAGCTGTATGGCCTTGGGCAAGCCACTTAACCTTTAGCCTTGCAAAAAAAAAATAATAAAAAATGAAAAGGAAAGACTTTTAGCAGCTATTTTTGTGAGGGGCAAAGAAGTGGAAATTGAGGGATGAACATAGAATTGTAATAGAATATAACTGTGCCATAAGTAATGTTGAGCAGAAAGGTTTTCAGAAATACCTGGGAAGACTGACATGTCCTGATGCAACAAGAAGTGAGCCAAGCCAGACACTGTACACAGGAACTAACAGCAATGACTAACATAATAATTAACAGTGTACGACTTCGCTCTTCTCAGGAAGACAGTGATCCAAGACAGCCCCAAAGAACTCAAGATGAAGCCTCCAGAGAGAGTGCTCCATTTGAATGAAGTTAGGGTTCTTAGTATTGTTTCATAGTTTCCAGAATGCTTGAACCAATGAATAGGTCCATCAGAATAGCATTAATGTGCCTGTCTTTCTACATGCACAATTACAAGAATGAAACAAAGATAATCAGAAACTGATTATTGTATAATTAGAGGAAAAAAAGTGATCACAGAAGATACAAGAAAATGCAGGACTCATATCGATGCCCCAAAAGTAGCACTAATGAAACAATTTTAATGAAAAGTAAGAAGTAGAAGTCCAACATAATCAGAAACACTTGAGCAAATGCTCAATTTTCTGTTCTATTTCTATGTGATTGAACCAACTTTTTTTTCCTAGTTCTCAATGTTGGATAAGAGGAAAAACATATTTAAAAAATAAAGGTAATATAAAAACAAAGAAAAACAAAAATTTAAGAACATTTCTGAAAAATTAAATATTCCTTTCTATTAGGATAGAACAATTAAATAACTATTTAACTCATGCAACAGTGAAAGAAAATGCAAAGAGGAATATAAACTTGCTACAACTCAACCAGAGGCAACTGCTTGTCTGAGGTCATTGATTTTCCTGGCCCCACTCACAAATGAAGAGGTTCATAATGAGACGATGAGGCATTAAAGGAGGTCAGGCTGGCACACCAGCTTTTGCCAGGCCTAGTGTGCCAACCAACAGGTCTGAGCTTGTACAACCAATGACCAGGTCTACTTTCTAAGTGGTCCTACACATCACTAACTGGAGGCCCAACAACCCAAACTGCCCTTCCTCCTCCCTGGGCTCTTCCCATGCTTCTCCAGCTTCTCTCCTAGGGGCCTCACACAGGTCATCCTTTCTACCGACATTCAGAGAAGCCCAGGAGTTGCTGCAGCCATGGCTAACTTGTCCAATCAACAGGTGCTGACAAAAGGACAGCTTGCCAGAAGCAGGCTCCTCACTGCTACAAGCCAAGCCCCAGCCCCACCTCTGGGGAGTCAACAGCAGGGATTCTGTAGCCACCACAACTGAGGGAAAAAAGCCCCTGAAGGTAGCAGAATACCCTAAGTACAGTTCTTCGAAGTGTAGGCCTTTTCCTCCTTTTTCAGGCACTCAAAGACGACGATGATTATTATTTCAGCTACTTATAGTATACATATACACAACCCCCCCCCCAAAAAAAACCTCCTGAATGCAATAAATCTAAAACCATAATGAGAACATAAGTACGACTTATAGCTTCTCCTTCACTCAGGTCCTATATTCCAAATCCTCATCATAAAATAGAGATGACCCTGAGTTTTTGAAGGTCATACCAAGTAAATACAAGACCTCCAGGCAGCCAGTATGGAAGGCAACCAAACATTGGCTGCCTATTAGTCAAGAATCAAGTCCAGCTCATTCACAAAGGGTCCACCAGAAGGCTGGTCTGCAGACAGTAATCTCAGGAGGACAGACCCTAAAATGGTTGGCTCATCCCCCTGAAACCCTGGGGGAGTCAGTGATTGACCCAAGGTCACAAGGGAGTAGGTATCTAAGGTGAAATTTTAACCCAGATCCTTTGCTTGCATAAACAGTGCTCTTCCTACTTATACCAAGATTAATTTTTGTGGGCAAAGCAACTTAAATTAAAAAAAAAAGCCCAATTCCTGAACCATGGAAGTTTTGTGAAATCACAGAACTTCTGGAGGCTCCCTGAGGTCAGGGGTTGTTTCTGTCTTCCCCTGTATCTTGGGTGCTAATAAATATAGTTCATTCATAGCACACAGAAGCTTCAAAATTTTTTGACTGATAAAACATATTAACCACTATCTTTTCTTTTTTCTTTCCTTGTTTTTAAAAGGGAACAAAAAAGGAACTCAATTAAGACGAGAATGCTCTTCTCTCCATCTCACATAGGACAGTGCTTGGCCTAGGGTCTAAACTCCCTAAATACCAGGAACTGGCTCCTCTCTGAGGTCTAGGACAGATGCCCAGACCCAGGAGCCAATAAAAGAGGCCACTGACACTCCCCTATCCAGTCCTGGGCGGCGCAGAAGCTCACCAGTGCGAACAGTCATGCAGGCTGTCATGGAGGGCCTTGCGCAGCACTGAGTCCTTGTCGTAGATGCCCCAGGTGGCCTGCAGCACTGAGTCCAACAAACAGTCACCAGCAGTCCGGTTCCAAAGTGCATAGAGTCTACTGTCCAAGCGGGTGGCCAATTCCAAGGACCAGTTTATAATTGGAGATTCTTCTTCTAACTCTAAGAAGCATTTAAAACATGCTCATTTTTGTGTTTTTGCAATTAAGGAAGATTTTAGTGGGAAAGTTTCACCACCAAGGAGAAGGAATAGAGTACATATAATTTACTAGTGGTCATATAAGTAATCTGGGAAAAAATTCTTCCGAGTTGCCCAAACTTCATTAAGAGTTCACAAATAAATTAGAAAAAGATGGAAAGATCCAAGGCAAAAATGCAATATAGGAATTAAGTTAATAAGGAAATCACACACCCTCATCAACTAACCCAATTTTGTATCGGCATGAGACTCAGAGTTAACAATTAGGACCTAAATGATAAGTCAAATTTCAAAAATGGTTATTTCTCCAATATGCTTATTTGTTTATCACCTTTCATTCTCATATAAGCATATAGACACTAAACAACTCTATCACACAGGGTTTTAAAAACTGAAAAAGTTTACATTTCAGGGATCCAAGAGATAAAAAGTGTAGGCTCAGTCCCTAAAATGTGTGCCACACACAAATGATTCCACTGATCTTTAACAGTTATCAACAAAGCAACAAGGTCTCTAATTCTTGCAGTGTCACTAGTCATCTTCCACAATGAAGAAGAACCAACCACAATTAGCTCACTGCTTACCTTTCTGAACATCCCTATCAAGCACTTCATCAAATAATTTTTCTTGTACTGAAGGAGGCAAGTCTTCAATATCTAGAAGAACAAGAAACAAGAGGAAGGAGATGTGGACATGGGAACACACACTTTATGGTAAAGAATAAACTTGACACGTCAAATTCCACTAAAATATCACCAGTACATCTCAGTGTTGCCAGATAGCTTTTAAATAGCAAAAACATATAGAGTTAATTAACTATCAAAAATTCCATTTTAAAATGTTGAATAAAAAACATTTCATGTAAACTACTACTTGTGCCTTTGGTCTCCCTTCTAATCCTTGTTTTAATGTCAAAAGTAAGTCCATTCTTTGACCTAAGTTTCACATAATTTTCTCATTCTTCATTCCTCATCACTTAAGCCCAACGCTGTCTTCTCCCAAATTCATTAATACTTAATAACCAAATTCCTCTACTCCTTAAAAAGGCCAAACTGTCCCTACTACTGCAGCCTGCTCAGTCCTCCCCTAAATCCAATGTTCCCCCAGCCCAGTTAGCAGCAGTCAGTGACAGCTGGCTTCTAAGTACTCTACCATTGTGCCCTTTTTAAAGTCATAATGAACTACTACTCTCAATACAAAATGAAAATCTAATTGTGTTGTTCATATAAATTACTACTGTTAGTACCTAAGTGTATGAGAATATATGAAAGTCATTTTTCAAATTAAGTTTACCTAAATTATTAGCATTAACCTATGTTTGCTGCTAAACAATTCTCACATTTCCTCAGGGAATGGAAAAGTGCCTCAATAGCAACTTCCCCTTAGTTAAAATGGTTAAAAATGTATGGGGCTTTTTTGTGTGTGTATGTGTATATACACACATATACACACATATATAATGTATACATATATATGTATATGTATATATAATGTATTATATGTATGTATATATGTATCTTCCATTTTTGGTTTGCTCAGCTAATTTAATACTGACTTTAGAGAAGGACTTTAAGCCTAGTATCTCCTCAAATAACTATAGTATCATAAACTCATTATACTTAGGATAAATACATCTTGGTCTGAATAAATATTCCTCATAATTCCCAAAAGAAAACCTCTGCAGAAAACTGCTGGTAAGGACGAACCAGGATGTGAAGTCAAAGAGAAGAGGAAAAGGAGGGAGTTAAAAACTTTCCACTGCCTATTTATCAAAGCCTGTTTTCATAAGGTCCAGAGAGGGGTCCCAAAGGGAGTCCTCAAAGGCAGCCAAGGGATCCTCTCTGTGCCCAGAGGTCTCATCTCTCAAATGAGTAGATGTTAATGATGCCAACCTGAAGACTCACTAGCTATATGGAGAAATATGGAAAACAGGCCACAATGCCTGAAAATACTTAGATCAAACAGCAGACTGTGCAAACCACCGTCCTCTCCCCACTTACACACATACATCCATACCAAAAGGCTTAAACAAATCAAACACAAAAAATAGCAAGTGCAAAACAGAAAAAAGTCTTGAATGTGGTTTCCCTTTCCTCCCCTTTCCCCCACAGAAAGGGAATAATCCACTAAAACGTTCTTTGAAAGTGACTCTTCATTGCCAGCACCATGCAGTGAGGCAACTAATACAACAGAAAGGTTCCAGTTTCATGGTTACCTGCAGGTAATGTGAATGTAACAAGATCTGTTAGAAAATAGCAAGCAAAATCCCCCTTGCGTTGATGGAGGGAGGCAGCGATCTCACGCCGGATTTGTTCTGTAAGCTCAGGACACACCATTGCGGGGATGCACTTGGCTGCGTGCTGGGACACCTTAAGAGGGAGACAGTTTGGAGAGGCATTGGTTTTATGTCACAAGAGCAACAAGAGCAGCTGGTATTTCTATGGCACCTCCTACCTGCCAGCCACTCTGCTGAGACTTTCACAACCCCCCCCCCCCCGAGGCAGGTGCTGGGATAATCCCCATTTCAAGCAGCGTGAGTGGGGGGCCCAAACAGTTCAAGGGAATCTAGGTCAGTAGCTGAGCTAAGGGATGAAGGAGATGGCCCAGAGAGGTCAGCTAAGACTCCAAATGCTGGACAAGCGTGGAGCTGGAGCGCTGGGCTGCCAGGGCAGAAAAGGCCTTTCTCCTCTATTCCTCCACTGTGCAGTCTGGAGGTGGGGGGGGGGGGGTCACAGGGAGTTCTCTGCAGCCATAGAGGAGAAAAGACGCTTCATGGGAGGAATACCCTCACCACATGAGGAGGAGTGCCTGGAGCTCTTGGAAGGCTTTGTTCACCCAGCTTAAAGGGAAAAGGAACCAGGAGATCAACAGCCTCCTGAGCCACAATAGCGATAAACATCTGGTAAAGACACATGTTCACAAAAATCCTGCACTCCCACCTCACGCCAGTCCCATGAAGTAATCAGAAAGGTAGGGGCACTTCTCCTGGGTAATCTACTTCATATCCGAGGATCCCCACAATGTCAGGGATTCCAGTGATCCTGTGCTTCATTCAGACATCTTCATCTGAGAGGGGGAAGGATTTATCTTAGGGGGTCTTGTCAGAGTAGGAGGGATAGGTTTATACTAATTATTTTCTTCCTGGAAAGGTGAGGTCAGAGACCTCAGACTCTGAAGGGAACTTGAGAACCTTTTACTCAAACTCTATTTTACAGATGGGCAAACAAGTCTACGCTGCCCAGTCAGGCTAGACCTCTTCTCCAGCCCTCAGGGCCCTCACACTGTCCTCAGAACAGGGGCCCTCTGAGCCTCTCCTGAGGGCTGAATGATTCCCTATTCTCTAGGTTGTCTAATCAAGGAAGATTAAACAAAATATTTTACTTAGAATCTTAGCCAAATCAGAGGAGACCTTGCCCAATACAATGAACCTCACACCTTGGATGGTCCCATGTGGGTGACCAGGCACCAGGGGCTTTCTAAAGCCTATGTCAGACAGACTTTGATCTTATCGATGGAGGGGCCTTCCCACACTGAACCCCACACAGCAGGCTTTAAAGGAGGATCCTGTGACCTTTCAACAAGTCATCAAGTGTCTTCTCAACTCAGGTCCCACTTTCATGCTAAGATAGGACTTGGGCTAGTTCTTCAAGGCAATGCTGGCTGAAAGTTTTCCCAGGCCCTTCAAGCTGAAGACATGGTAGACCTGAGCCTCAGGGTGGGCTGGTGTCAGCTGCCTGACCACTGCAGCGAGGTCTGGGTGGCTGTGGGAAGATGGCATCTTGCTCCACAGTATCTCCGGAGGAGAATCTATGGAGTTCTAAAGGGACTATGATTCACATCAGGAGGGGAAAAAACCCAACTCACAAATACCATTCTCTTAATATATTGTCGTTCAGGAGTGTCCAGTTCTTCACACCATGGGT
Source organism: Macrotis lagotis (assembly GCF_037893015.1). Taxonomy (NCBI): domain Eukaryota; kingdom Metazoa; phylum Chordata; class Mammalia; order Peramelemorphia; family Peramelidae; genus Macrotis; species Macrotis lagotis. The sequence goes on from NC_133661.1 coordinate 10,173,957, forward strand.
CATACTATGAGTCCATGGCAATTTCTTGGCAAAGATACAGGAGGGCCTTGCCACTTCCTTCTCCAGTGGATCCAGGTAGAGGTTAAGTGATTTGCCTAAGGTCATACAGCTAGCTAATATCTGAGACTGGATTTGCACTCAGATCCTCCTGCTGACTCCAGGTCGGGTGTCACTGGAATGGGCAACTAAACTGGGACTCCTTTCCTTCCCCTTGCCCCTCTTCCCTCTTGCCTTCTAGAGTTGTTGAGAGGATGCCAACTTGGAAAACCTGAAAGCCCCTCAGAAAGGCGAGTTCTCCTCACCATCAGCACTTCCCATTGTCTTGTTGACCTCTCAAACTGACAGCAACCCAACACATCCAAAGCCAATGTGGTCATCCTTCCCCATGCCACCAGCACAGTCAAGGCTACCCTTGACCTCCTGATCACCTCCCTCTTTCTCATCCCCCCTTACCCTGATCTCATCCCCCCAGTTGTCAAGCCTGCTGATTTCACCTGTGTGAGATCCGCCTCCCCTACTTTCTTCTGACACTTATTGTCACTAACCTAGAAAGAAGCCCCCCTACTCTCAACTATGACCCCAGGAGCTGCTGCTGAGTCCTCCTGCCTCTTCACTCAGGATTATGCTAAGGTGAAAGTCTAATTAATAAACTCCAGTGGCTCCTTACTAGGTGCAGGACCACCCCCCTCCTTCCTCACCCTCCCTGGGCTGTCTTCTTAGACTTGATTTCCCCTACAATGCCACTTCAAAGGGGTCCCTGCTTATCCTACCCAGAGCTTCCATATCTCAGCTCCAGGCACTTCTGCTGGCTGCCTCCACCCCCCCATATCTCCACCTTCAGGCTGGCTTCCCTGCCTTCGTGCATGTCTCAGATAAAATCCTGCCTTCCACAACAAGTCTGACCTAAATTCCTTCCTTCCCCAATGACTTCCAACCTGTCCTGTCCATGTCCTGTTCATACTTACTTCTTTTCCTGGTATCTCCCCATCACACCGAGTTCCTCGAGAGCAGGAACCATTTCTGGCTTGGTAGGCTGCAGTAGGTTCACATTAAGTGCAGATAGGGTCGACCCTCCAGACCTGGACCTCAGGTGCCCCTGCACCCAACTGGCTCAATACCTTCTTCTCCCTATGCCTTTGGCATCCCATGGATTCCACCACAGTGATCAGGCTGTAATTCTGTAAACCATCATACTCTGGTGACAAGATGGGTCCAAGGTCTTGATATAATATTCTGGTTCTGATCCTACATCTATAATCTTAACAGGATTCATCCAGCCATGACTTCATTTCTTGTCAACAAGGAAGGCATCATTTAAAAATGATGCTATCTACTTGCAACTACAATTCTCCAAAAGCCACTCTTTGGGTCCCTTGTGATGAACAGACTACAAAACACAAATATTAAGAGTTTCCACTTACCTCTGTAAGCAATATTGCTAGCATATCTTGCCTCTGAAAACGTATTGCTAGATGAACTAGAGTGTAGCCCACATCAAAAGCAGATGGGCGATTCAGTAAGCGGACTTCATCAGCAGTCAGTTGCCGTGCAATATCTCCGCCTGAGGACTTATACGCTTCTATAGCAGCTAAATCACCCTCCACAACTCCTAAAGAAGAAACAAAAACAGAAATGTGCTTAATTAGATTTCTAAGAAGGTGTGAATCTGAATCATTTATTTCAATATTAAGTGCCCCCAACCCCCCAGTCCTCCCTGTTAGATTCCTAAAGAGTAAAAGTAAAAAGGGAAAGTAACCTCTAAAGTGAGGTTTCTTGGTTATGTACTTACCTTACTCATTGAGGGCTGACTCAAAGCCCCAGAGAGATTCAGACACATTACCTAATATACTGTTAAGAACGGAAACCTCTCAATAGTAGGCCCTGCTTTTACCTGCCTGTGCAGCCGGGTTTCACCCAGGGTGAGCACTTTCACCCCAAGTCAGCACTTTACAAATGTGTACTGCCTGACTGTGAAAGGTCACAGGGGCTGCTGGTGCAGGGACCAAGTCGAGGAAGCCTGCAGAGGAAAGATCAAAGCCCAGCTTGGCTAAGCAACCAATGAGATCATTGGTCCAACTCACTGATCTGAAAGAAGTTTTGCTTCAAGTTTAAAAAATGCTGCCACTGCCTTTACACTTCCAAACACACACTGACCTGATTGTATCCTCAGTGGCATTCTGATGTTGTTTTAGTTTGGCACTTGTTTGCTTTGGATGCCAATGAGGCAGAGATGGGAAAAGAAAAATGAATGATTTTCTAAATTATTTTCAAAGTGAAAATAAAAACCAAAAGGCCTCACTCAAATCTATTACACCTGAGGAAGGGGAGGAATAAGAGAGAGGTACTTGGGCATAGACCCTGACTCTTCTAGCATCTGTTTGGTATGACTATCAGAATCAGTATTCACTTTTATGTGGAAGATGAGACTCATCCTTCATAACCTAGACTCACTATTTACCACACAGAACAAAGTGAAAGGTGGACTTCAAATTGATATAAAATGTTGTTAAGGGTATTAAATAAAGTCTATAAAATACTAGCTAGAAACACGGAACCACAGAACTCAGTGACTACCTAGTCCATACGTGAAAGGAATCCCCACTATAACATATGCCAATAAGGAAGCTCCATGAAATACATTCCAATCTGGACTAAATCTTAAATTTTCCCCCAATATGGAACAAGTCTAAAATGACCTAATTTTTAACTACTGTCACTGGTTCTTTCCTGTGAAGTCAAACAATAGGGAGTCTAATGCCTCCATTACATGACAGACTTTCTAAGACTTAAACATAGCTCTTATCACCATGCCCTCTTTACACTATGCATGTCATCAATGATCAATAGGATATACTAAAATAAAATTGAAATGGATAAATGAATTAGAAATAAACAGTGATATCCTAAGTAAATTAAGGGATCATGAAAAAAATTTACCTAACATCTGTATATAAAGAGCGAGCTTAGGATCAAATAGGAAATAGAGAGATCAGCAAACAAGAAATAGATAATATTGATTACCTGAATTTAAAGTTTTTAATGCAAACAAAATCACTGTAATCAAAACTAAAAAGAAATCAAGAAACTAAGGAGTAAAGTTTAACAGTAAGTTTTTCTTCCTAAGTCCTCCTTTCTCAAATGTATAGAGAACTGAGTCAAATTTATAAAAAAAATAAAATAAAAGAGCTGTTCCTTGGTTAATAGTCAAAGGATGCAGAAGAGGAATCAAAGCTATCAAATGCTTTGATTTGCTCTAGAAATGTAAATTAAAACAACTGTGAGGTACTACCCTCACACCAATCAAACTGGTTAACAAGAAAGAAAAGGAAAATGACAAGTGCTTGAGGAGATGTGGAAAAATAGGTACATCAATGCATTGTTGACAGAGTTCTGAACTGGTCCAACTAAAGAACAATTTAGAACTATGCCCAAAAAGGTACAGAATAGTACATAAATTTTTACCCAGCAATAACACTAACTACTAACTAGGTCTCTAATTCCAAAGAGATGAAAGAACAAGATTGTAGTGGTAAAAAGCTGGATGATGAAGAGATGCCATTAATTGGGGAATGGCTGAATAAGTTATGATATATGATTGTAATGGAATAATAATGTGCTAAAAGAAATGACAAGGAAAATGGTTTCAGAAAAACCTAGGAAGATTAACTGATACAAAACAAAGTAAGTAGAACCAGGAGAACATTATACCCACTAAGAGCAAGATTATAAGTATGATCAACTGTGAAAGTCTTTAGTGACTCTGATCAAGACAATTCCAAACAATTCCTTATGAAAAATGCCATCCAAACACTCGGTGAATTTTCAAGGTAGGGCTCTCTCTATAATTTTAGGCTGATGAGTTCACCAATAATGTGGGGTTTTTTTTCTCTTTCAGACATAACAGTATCATAGTCCAATCTTTCATGTAACTAATTTTAAGTATATCTAATAACTACTAGAGCAATAATGATTAAATTTCATATAACATTTATAGATTTACATAAATTATTTCACTGGAGTTTCCCAATACCCCCTAGGGAGAGAGGTGCTGTAGTATTCCTATTTTACAGATAAGGAATCAGAGGTTCAGAGAGGCTAGAATGACTTGCCCACAGTCATACAGCAAGGTGTTATAAGAGACAGGATTTCAACTCAGATCTGCCTCATTCAAAGTCATACTTCTCAGAAGATTTTCAATAAGACTGGATCATTAAATTAGGAGTTCTTATCCTGGGGTCCATAAATACTTTTTAAAAAAATTTCTCTTCTTTCCATTTCTATTATATTTCAGTATAATTAGCTTCCTCTGTCATCTTATGATTTATGTTCTGCATTTAAAAAACAGGCTTCACCAGACTGTCCAAGAGGTTCATGATGTAACAAAAGTTCAGACTTTATCTGAACCCTTCCAGAACAAAAGCCCAAGTCTATCAACTAGAAGCCCAATATTATAAGTGATTCTAAAACTGGAGGTTTTCCTAAAAAGGCATTTTAAGAAATATTCTCTGTAAAAGGATGAAGATATACTGGATTATCTCTAATATACCCTTCTGCTCCAAAGGGTATGGTCTCATAAGAATCTTATTTGGTAAACAGGAAAATGGCACAGACACTGAGATTCTTAACATTTTTTCTTTTCTTTACTATTTTTTTTTTTTGGATCATGGACTTCTCTGGCAGTCTGGTGACGTCTGTGGCCTGTTCTCAGAACTATGTTTTAAAAATGCATAAAAATAAAGCAATGTGGATTACAAAGGAAATCAATTACAGGAAAATACAATTATTAAAATATTTTTAAAAATAAATTCTCAGGATTCAGGTTAAGAACTCTCAAACAGAGGGAATATAACATGGCTTTTAGTGGAAAATTTTTGCTAATTTTGTAAAAAAACTTTCAAGTTCACAAAAAACTCCAAGAGTTCTCCTGAATTTGCTAAATTGTTGAGAATTTAATTAGAACATCAATAGTTTGTATCTCAGGCCCAATATTGTTTTTTAAAAGTGCATTAAAATAGTTGACTAGTTATTTAGGGGCACAGGCTATATCTCTTGTTTCATATGAATAAAACTATACACTATACACAATCACAGGTAGATGGCTTAAAATAGTTATGGAATTTGAACTAACCTAAATATGACACCGCCCTGCTGCTACCTTCCCCCAAAATCACTACTACTACTATCTTTTTAATACCATTTCCTTAGAAACACCTTTTTCCACAAAGAAAAAAAACATACCAGCTGATGATTTTTATGATTAATTTCCAAATTAATTAAGTTTTACTGTATTATAACCTAGATTATAGTACACTTTAGCTTCATTAAACTTAGCAGACTTTTTTTTTTGTTACTTAAGAAATATTAAGCACACTTTAGGAAACAAATTCAAAGATCTTGCAAATTCCTGCCCCCAGTTCCCCAATGAAGAACAATCCACGTGATATGACTATTGTTTACTCAGAGGTAAAAAGGCCACAAGGCAATGCAGTACAGAAAGTCAAATCTGGTATTTCTTCTCATCCATTTTCCTGTTCCTGATAGATGATCTCCTTGGATATTTTTGGTTTGCTTTGGGGGTTGGTTTTGTTGCTGACCTCTAGTATTCAGGTCCTAAGAGACACCTTTATTATTTCTCACTTAGTAACTAAGCTTTTAATGGGAGAACCTCATTTTGGCATTCACATCTACAACCTTATTTCAAAGATGTACATTTACCGATGACTATGTGAGCATGTGCATGCGTGTGCATACATACACACACACACACACACACACACACACACACACACACACACACAAATGAAACAATCCTGCCCATCCCACTAAAGAAGAAAAAAAAAAGGCCTGCAAGCACAACAGGGGTAATAAATATGGTTTTAGGACCTTGGCTTTGACATACTTCCTACTCTGCTATACTAGTGGCAAATCAGGTGTCTGCTTATTTGAACAGGACAAGAGCCTGGGAGTAAAAACCACAGCAAAAGAACGAAGTACCTCAGTATGGTGGAGGACCTTGTCTAATACTATACAACATGAAATGTTCAGGAGGCAAAAAAATGAGGACAGGCAGAATAGGGAAGGCAAAAGCCCTGAATCAGTCTTTAGATACTCTGATGACTTTATCTGAACCCTTCCACAACAAATGAGATACCACATAAAAAGTCACAAAAATAAATTCCAAAGCCAAACAAAATATTTTTCACATTACTGGCTGTTTTAATGTTATCTATGACTACACATTAAATCAATAAACAATCTGTCCAAATTCAGTCTACAGTTTGCCAAAGGTCAAATCCTATTAGAACCAATTTGGAAGCTCTAGGCACATTTTGAATATTACACAATCAAGCTATTTACTAGAGTTTGAAAATTTTTAAATATATTTTATTCTTAATTTTTTAAATGTTGCATATTTCATTCTGTTAGTCTGCCTGCTAGAGAGGAAAAATTATACTTAATGGATAATGGTCTAACAATTTCCTCCAAATACCAGTACTATTTCCAATTTCTATACTAAAAAAGGCCATTTCCAATCTCACAGACAAGTATAAATATTTTTAAGGTCTACTTTCCAAAGGTAAAATTACCCAAAGGACATGAAAAAGTTCTAGTAAGAGAGTCAAAAAAGTGGTCTGTATGTTTTTTCCTCAGGCACCAAAATTCTAAATTCAATCCAAGAACATCTGAAGCTTTTCTTCTTTCTTAAAAAGTTTCCATATTAAAGGTATTTAAATTTCTATTACATTCATCTTCCCCACCTATCTCCTGAGGAAACTGAGAGAATATGGGGGTGGGGGAAGGAATTAAAAGCAATTTGAATTCTCAGGCAAAAAAAGAGACCATAGAAAAGCAGCCTCAAACATAATTGAAAATGTTCAGAATTTAAATGTATATATATTGAAATGTGTGAACCCAGTGGCATTATTAGCCCCTATTAACTGCAGAAAAATTCAGAATTTACAGAATTGGAAAAAGCCATCATTATGAGTCAATACATTAAAATTGCTATTAAAGAACAAGAAAACGCCTGAATGTGCAAATGGTCTATCAACTAGGCCTTATTTCCTTGAAATGTTGATCTTCTTGAGGTCAGAATTCCCACTGCCGGAAGACTCCACTCAGACCACAGCTACTATGGAACTCCGTAGAACATGGAGCTGGCTCACAGGTGTTTTAAAGGTAACACATTTTTTCCCCCATATATGGCACAATTTTCAAAGTTTTGTGGGAACTTTTCTTTTTCCTTTATGGCATAAAATCATGATGGTAACTAACTTTGAAAAGAATGCCAAATGGTAAAAAAAATCTAGGACTTACCTGAGCCCACAATGGGCCAGCTCCACCTTACACTGGAGTTCTATGGTAGCTGTGACATCACAGCAAGCTTTATGCTGTGGGTCAAGGTGGGCCTGGAGTCGGCGAGCACAATTTCAGGAACCCTTGAAAAGAAAAGTTAGTTTTAAGTGGTAATGTTCAGAATGTCCTTTCACATGGTTAGCAGATAGTAGATAGAGAATCAGAGTTGCCTATGTCCCTAGGATGTTTTTTCTCCACAGTTTAGTTCTTCGTCTATTCAATCAACTCCTTCCAAGTTAAAAAGGGAGATATAAATCAACACTATCCAGGTGTCCTTTTTTGTTGTGTGATGCTGCTACCCAGCTATAATTCAGATAAAACAGGTGGCATGCTGTCTCAGGTTAAATTTACAGAGATACATTGCAACTGATTTTTAAAAAAATTTTATTTAAGGAGGCAGAGTTAAGTGACTTGCCCAAGGTCACACAGCTAGGTAATTATTAAGTGTCTGAGGCCGGATTTCAACTCAGGTCCTGCTGACTCCAGGTCTGGTGTTCTATCCACTGCGCCACCTTTTGCCTCTCCGGGGGCAAAGCTTTAAAGATGATTTAAAAACATTTTAAACAGCAACAAAAGTCTTTATTTTTTTTAGGAAAATATGAAAATAGCTTTTAAGAAGCTACAAACCCAGAAATAGAGCAAAGCACCACAAATTTACTTCTCGTTTTCATTTTTCATACAGTCCAATGGCAAGATGAGACTTTAATGTTAAACTCATCCCTATCAACTATTGGAATGAGAAAGCATTTAAAAAAATCAACCTTTTAAATACCAAATATAAAAATATTCCTAATCCAAAGCTGAAAGCAGCTAAAACCCCCAACTTTGGAGGGATTCTAGTCTAATTCCAGTCAATTAGCCAGAGAAGCATGACCTATCCTAGCTTATTCAATTTAATGACATAAACTATTTTAATACACATGCTTTGAAAAGAGGAAGAATGAAGGGTGCAGAGCACTCACGGTTTTTACTTTTTCTGTTTTTTTTAAATCTATAAGCCAAGAAACAGTTACTGAGTTCATCTCTATGATTTCACATGTTAAAGAGCATGATGGACAAGTAAGGCCAAATAAACTATTCCTTTCATCCCAATCCACCACATGCTAGTGTTAGGCCCTGTTAAAAAAAAAAAAGTCTTTCCCCCAACCCACACTGCAGAGGCAACAGCTTCTCAGCTTTTCTCAACAGGACATTTGTTTCAAGTCATTATGACCTTTCATGAAACATTCTGAAAATCAGGAACATCAGATTTCTGAGTTTTTTAGTACCTTCATAGCTAAACTGACAAGATTTAGAAGAAACTATAAGTCACCTTTATTTGTATGCTTAATACCAAAACTTTGGGAGCTCAAAATAGTTTCTTTCACGTACTTCCTGTTTTTTATTCCTGTCTGAATCCTCTTCTTCAAAGTAGACAGTTGTCTCTTAAAGGCAGATCCTTTTTTGGCTAGCTCCACACCTTTAACCATTATTCAGTCTTTATCCAAATAAAATGGTTGCCATTTAAACACTGGAATCACTTCCAGAGCATCAGGGGTGTGCTTCCAGGGGTGGAAAAAAGAAAAAAAGAAAGACGATCTACAATTTAGCAGCAAGGTTTCAGTGTGTCATAGTGTTATGTATACGCAAACTTAATTCTAAGTATAGCAGACCAAGTCACATTCTGATCATCTGAAGAAATGTCCTCTCCTCTTATGCCATGTCTGAGAGGGTAAGATGCCCATTACCTGAAAGTAAATTATAAGGTCTCCAGATAGTTATCTGTAAATAAGCTTGTGGATCACACTCCTCTAAAAACCTTCTTGTGAATATCTTCATGATGGCAGTGGATAAGATCATCTTGAAGACCACAGCTAAGTTCAAGAAGAGCTCTCAGATTTTTCTTTGCTATGGCTAACTCCAACCCCTCTCCCTTATGTTGCTGCATGCTGTGCGCTTGTAGCACTTGAAGAGGTCGGGTACAGGGGTGCAGGGGTCTCTGAAGCTGTAGCCCCTGAGGCCCTTCTCAGTGAAGTGGTCATATTGATACCTCCCCCACAGAGATCACGATGACCAGTCCCATACAGGAAGGAGTGATGACACACCGACCTCTTGAAGATTCCCTCAACTGACTGTGCCAAATATATGACAGATTTTTTTTTTTTAGTTCTCAGCTCCTTATATGTCACTCAGCAGATTGTTCTCAACATAGCAATCTGAAATAGGAAAGCCTGCTCCTCCTAGATCTGGTTAGCATAAAACCAGTGGCCTATCATCAGTATCTTTTTTCAATGTTATTTCTACATTTTTCCTTTTGATTTTGTTATAAGGATACTGCCTGATTTTCAAGGAAAAACTCTTCAAGTCAACGTGGCAAAATCTTCAAGAGCACTTGATTTGATAAGTGTTTTTAAATAAAGATAAAAGGAAGAAAACAGAAAACAATGAGAACCCTTTACACAAGACAAAAAACAGGTATGCCAATAATATCTGTGGTGAGGCAAACCCTAATTTAATTAAATCTTCTATAAAAGCAGGGCAGCTTTAGGCTGCAGAGGATGGAACACTGGACTTGGAGTCAGGAAGGCTGGTTCAAATCTGGCCTCAGATACTTCCTAACTGTCTGACCCTGGGCAAGTCACTTCATCTGCTTGCCTTTCTTTTCTCCCTGGAAAATGAGCTGGAGAAGGAAATGGCAAACAACAGTTGGTTCCCATGATCAAATTAGGTGTTCTATTTTATTTAATGGCAGACCACTCCACAAATAGGGTGGAGTGACTTGCCAAGGAGTGTCTGAGGCCAGATTTAAACTCAAGAAAGTGGGTCTTCCCGACTCCAGATCAGAACTCTATCCACGTTCCCATCCGGCTGCATCCCCTAGCCAGACAGAAAATTCAACAGACGTTCAGAGGAAAGGAGCCAGGAAGGACAATGGAAAATCCTGAAAGGCTGGGACAGCTTCATTTTTGTGTTTGTCTTTGTAATCCCAGCACTTCTTCTAGTACTTCCACATAGGAATGGCTTAATAATAGCTGCTGCTAAAATGACTATCTTCTGATTGTCATTAGACGAGGTATCCATCAAAAATTCTCCCAAACTCTTCCCACTGATTCCTGCCAAAAGTTCTTTGGCAAAAGATCTGATCTGAAGGATCACAGATGATATGGATACAGTGGGGTAAGAGCAAGAAGTGAAAAAAGAAAATTTGAGACAAATTATAATTTAAACTTTTTTAAAAAGAAAACTTTCAGAAACCTTCATCCAGGTGCACCCAGTCCCCATCCCCATCTTCTAGCAAGGCCGCCCCATGATTCAGGCACGCCTCAGCTGCCGGGGCAGTCTGAAAGGAAAAGAAGCTCTACTTCTGCTGCCAGCATCAATGAAGCCTGAAGAGGCAAGATGATTTCGAGACTCATTTTCCCCTTGGTTTAACTGGGAAATGATTTCAAAAGCTTCACAGGATGGAAGGCTCACCAACTTTACAATTAAATAACTGGGAAAGAATGGAAAACAATGATTTGCTAGTCCCTCATAGGTGTTTGCTGAAGACTCTCAGAAGAGAAATAAAAGTCATTTGTGTTTCCAGGTATTATTTCAAATCTGCTAAGACATATGTCACACATGGGAAGCTTTGTTTTAAGCTGGAACTCCCCCCACCCCCTATCTAAAATATTAGAATACCAAGTTCCCACGTGGACTTCAACAGATCTCCAGAAACTGAAGCCTGATTCCCACAGCAACTCCATCCCCTCTGCCCCATAGGCCCCTCCATCTCTCTGGCTAGAGAGGGTGGGGGCAAAGAGGCTTCTCTTTGAGAAGGAAGGTCTAGGGCAGGCAGATCACCTGTCTAACTAGACAGCAGTCCACCCCTGGTCAAGTACTCCTCCCCCCACTTTCCCAATATATTCCCTTTCGAACTAATAACTTAATTATGAGTAAATGATCATTTGAAATGATATCCAACTGTATGGGGTTATAACAGCATTAAATTAGACAGTAAATATATTCAACATCTTATTTCCCTCAAATACTACCCTATTTTTGAGAAGCAGTAGACATAGGAGAGAGTTGGTCTCAGGGTCACCAAGGCCCAGGGTCAAGGCTGCCCTCGTGATACCTAGCAGATGTGTGACCCTGGGTAAGTCACTTCATGCCATGTTCTGGGTCCCTCCAGAAGTGTAAGAGCCAGAGAAGGTGCCCATGTGCATCAGTAGAGAAGTGTCCTCACCTACAAGTCTGTCATTCCCAAGTTCCAGGTCCCAGGTCCCATCTTAAAGTGTTATTTTTCAAGATATCAGAAGAAATGAAATTTGGAACTACGTCCAACATTTGCACATCATTCCAAATCTCTACACTCTTTCTTTGTTTCCTTTTTTTTTTTTATGCTTTCCTTTTACCAGATGCAATCTCATTCTAATAACCCTGATATCTCAAGGGCAATTCAACAGCTTTTTCAAGAATAAGAAACAAGCATAGTGAAAAATTCTAATTAAATTAAAAATAAATAGCAAGATCTAAAAAGTTGCATATGGTATAAGGTCTTTTTGTAGTTTTAACAATAGAGTGAGCCACTCAGAAATTCTTAGTGTCTTTCCAGTTTTAGTCTCGAACAAACAAATAAAGCCTTTTGCTTTAAACAACCATAACTTAGTTAAGCCTGCCCCAACCATCTAACCTCCCTTTTGAGAATAATTTCATCAATACCACATTCAGTTGTTTTTCAGTCATGTCAAAATCTTTGTGACTTTGTGACCTCTTTGGGGTTTTCTTGGTAGTGACATTGGAGTGGCCTGCCATTTTCTTCTCCAGTTTATTGTGTAGATGAGAAATTGAGGCAGACAAGGCTAAGTGACTTGCCCAGGGTCACACAGTTCATAGATAACTGAGGAAGACCTTCCTGCTTTCAGGTCCAGCACTCTACTGCACAGAGGCACCTAATTGTCCGTCTGCCTCTAGTTTCTCCCCACTACAATACTGTTCCATTCAGCCATCAAAGTGATTTTCCCAAATGTCTGGTCATCACCACCACTACCTCTACTCAAACTCCAGGAGTCTCCTATTGCCTCTAAGAACAAACACAAAATGCTCAATTTGGTGGTCAAAACTCTTTATAACAGCCCCCTTCTTCCTTTCCAGTCTTCATACACGATTCAGTGACATGGCTTCTGGGCTGTTTCTAGAACAAGACCCTCCATCTCTGGGCTGTAGACATTTTCTCTAGTTGTGCTCCATGCCTGAAATGTTCTCTCTCCTCTGCTTCAACCACCGACCTCCGCTTGGCTTCCTTTAAATACCAATTAAATTCCCAATTTCTACAGAAAGCGACCCCCCCAATCTCTCTTCATTCCAGTGCTTCCTTCTGTTAACTGTTTCCAATCAGTCCTATGGCATAGCTTGCTTTGTATATTTTATATATATGCATAGATTTGTTTGTTTATTTGCTAGCATGTTGTCTCCTCCATTAGACTATAAATGCCATGAAGTTGTCTCTTTTTGTATCCCCAGGGCTTGGTGTTTGTTAATTAATCAGAGCTATGATTAAGATTCAATAGGATAACAAACTAGGTCCCAGGACAGTGAGGTTGTGGACATGGACACTGAAGGGTTACCTGGCAGAACAATTTCAGTAGATAAGACCATTATGATGAGTTCCACAGCCAAACTGAAAACTGACATCAAAGCAAGGCTGGCAAAACATGCATGGAGAGAACCGGGAGCAACAAAGCCCCAAGAGAAGAACAAAAGACTGAGCAATGTGAGTAGAAGGTATTATCTGGAACACACACCTAAACTAAGCTGCTGAGCTGTATGGGAGAAAGTGTGGGACACATAGGGCTTCCTAGTGGAATCTCAACTCCGAGATGCCTCTCTTCCACATCTCTCAGGACAAGCCCTAAGGCAGCCAGCCACTTAGCCTTTCTACTCATCAATCTCCCTAAATATCAACTGAAACCACTATTAACACCTACAAAGGACAGAGATTCTGTTAATCTTTTATGTCCTGGACCCCTTTGGCAATCTGATGAAGTCTGTGGGCTGCTTCTCAGAATCACCATAAAATAGAACACCTAATTTGATCATGGAAACCAACTGTGGACTAAAAATAGTCATTCATAAAAACTTTTTTTAAACTTACAAGCCTGGAGTTAAGATTTCCAACTTTCAACACTGCGAAAATGTCAAAGTAACATGATACTTTATATTGGCTGAGATAATCAGTACAGGCCCACGGTGGGGGAAAAACCTTCTAGGAAATCAAATAGAAAGCAAACAAAAATATTTTAATTTTAAAATCTGAGAAAATACACACACACACACACACACACACACACACAATTAACGATGTGTTTTACAGGTTACTCAGCTCTATATGTATGATTCTATAATGAACAAAAGTGAGACACTGGGAGTTAGTGAGAGCATGACTATTTAGCAAGATTTAATATCCACAGAATATTTTGTTTTGGGGATCATCTGAAAGCTCTCTACCCTTTTTCCAATTCTAACTGTAAATGACTTGATCCTGAGTATAAGCTAAGATGGCCACCTAGGTTGGGCCACTTAATGTTACAGGAGTTGATGAAGAAATACGATCTCAAAAAGGATAGTGGCCATCACAGACTGTTGTTACAGAAATATGATTTGAAGTTTAATCCTTTACTATAAGTCAAGATATAGTCCTATGATCTGGGATGCATCTTTAAGTGGCCATTCATCATGTAGGATACAAATTTTCACTTTACTTGAAAAATGTAGACTACAGTCACATTTTACATCTTTGGTTAAAAAGGAAAGAAATTGCTCAACCCTGTAAGCTTAAATTCTAAATTTCTTAAGTATAATGATCATCTAGTTTCTACCATCTGATGAGACAGTGTCTCTAATGACTGTCACCACCTGAGCTTCCCTCAAACACTGATGCTTGGACTCTAGAAAAACTGTTTTTCATGACCCAAGATTTACAAGTTCCACTGCCATCATTTAGGAGAGGATTCATAAAAACAACAGCTACATTTATAGACAACAGACCTGGGAAAGTATTCTTCTGCCTAACAAATGAGGAAATTGGAGCCTGGCTAGGGAGGTGAAATGACTGGCAGTAAACAGTAAGATGAGATTTAAGCTTGGAAGAGCATATCTCCCCACCCCAGAGCAAGAAGTACCCCCACCCAACAGTGAGCCCACAGAGCATAAAAGTGGCACAAAAGCAGAAGACAAATTACTGTGGATTTTTTAATATCTATTTCAACCTTCTTTTCTACTGGGATTCCTTAAAGTCCTCTGCTTAAGCCAATTATGGTGTAAATAAACTGTCTATGAAATGGATTAAGCAAGAATAGAGATGTCAGTACCAATTAAATAAGAACCATTTTCTTTTTCTTGGATATGCTCAGAACTCAGCATTATGACAGGTGGTCAAAAATATCTGCTGAATGACAAGTCAAAACCCCCAAACCACCAAGCACACAACTAAATATCAGAGACAGAAGCCAAGAACAGAAGTCCCAGGGATTCAAAGACCCATCCACCATCCTGGGGGAGGCTAAAACCCTACAAGAAGCTTTCCAGAGTCTGATACAGGACTTTGGCAAGAATACCAAGGTGGCTTAAGGAGGATGGGGGCACTAGAAGCAGGCAGAGAAACAGGTACATCTTTTGGTTTCCATGTTTCAGGAAAACAATATAGTTATAGAGCTCAGTTAATTTCCATTTGTAAGTCTATATGCATAAGCATGAAAAAATCATTAGCAACTATGAAGAGGATTTATCAAGATTACTATAAAAGGTGATGATGATGATAATGATGATGATGATATTTGTCCTTTGTTCTCAAAGAAGACCATGATGTCAAGGTGAGGCCATGACAAGCACGTGAACTGGATTTGAGGGAGGGGGGCTGTGCTAAGTCACCAGCCTTACTTTCTCCTCCGGAGCCACCTGGGTCCAGGGGCCAGACTGGAGATGGCCCTGGATGCGAGGCAATGAGGGTGAAGTGAGTTGGCTAAGGTCACATAGTAAGAGTCAAGGGTCTGCGGCCACATTAGAACTCAGGTCTCCAAGGCCAGTGCTCTTTTCACTGTATCATCGAACTGCCCCAATTTGTACATCATTTGTTTTGTCATAAAAGGTAAGTGAGTAACAGTATATTTTAAAGTTTATCTATAAGTACAGTGTCTCCTGATGAAGTTTCAAAGAAAACACCTCAATGACATGAGGGAGTAGCAGAGATAAATGGAAAAGAAGGATCCCATTAGTTACTTTTTGTGCCCCAAACTCATTGAAAGGTCTATTCTTTCAAGTCAAAAGCTAGCATATTAAAAACCCTAAAATATCTCCAAATGTGTATTACTCAACATATATTAAATTGTGCCATCTTTCCCATTCTTAAAAAATATAGATACAGAATTAAACAATAAAGAAATTGGGCCTAGAAAAAGACTATCTAAAAAATTATTTTAAAAAAAATTCTTTCACTTTACATGCAAAATGGAGTTTCCAAAAAAAAAAAAAAAACTTCCAAAAGAAGACACCTCTACCCAGAACAATTTATGCTGTAAAATTCTACTCCAAATTGAGTCCTGGGCGACTAGGTGGTGCAGTGGATAGAGCACCGGCCTTGGAGTCAGGAGTACCTGGGTTCAAATCCGGCCTCAAACATTTAATAATTACCTAGCTGTGTGGCCTTGGGCAAGCCACTTAACCCCACTGCCTTGCAAAAAAATAAATAAATAAAACCTAAAAAAAAATTGAGTCCTAAGACTCAAGTATTTGTAGTTGTGAGATTTCATCACCAAGAAGTCACAAGGTCAAGAATGAAGAAAGTTCTGCTTTCTTAATTTATTTTTCTTTTCTTTTCTTTTTTTTTTTTTTTAGATTTTTGCAAGGCAAACGGGGTTAAATGGCTTGCCCAAGGCCACACAGCTAGGTAATTATTAAGTGTCTTGAGGCCAGATTTGAACTCAGGTACTCCTGACTCCAGGGCCGGTACTCTATCCACTGTGCCACCTGCCGCCCCTAATTTATTTTTCTTTTAACAGCTCTGAGCTAGTAGTTGGGATCAATATATGCCTTAGGAAGAACAAAGCACAAATAGGAATTTGATTTTCTGGAATCAAATAGTCATAAAAAAGTCATTTCCTCAAGCTTGTAAATATTTACAATAGGACACTGCTATTATATTAACAGCAGCAGCATCTTTAAAGTCAGCATTATGCATACACCACCTCTGAACCACACATTTTTATGTTATTTTTAACCACTGACTAAAGCTTCTATCATCCCAAGATGCTCAGACTATTTACAAACACTCCCAAACTTGCTGCTGGGCCATTCCCCAGTCACATCTTGTTAGAGTAAACAACGTAGCATCTTTGAACAAAGGTACACATTTGACAGTGGCTTGTTTAAAAAAAGCTTCCTCTTAAAAATGTATTTCAACAAGAAATTAAAAATAAATTATGATAAAGTATACTGGGGAAGTTGCAGGTCCATTGAAGCTAGGGAAAGCAAGGAGCAGACTAGGTAACAGTACATGCACATCATTAATGAGGGCAGAGTGCTGAAGAAAACAGATCCATGGGGAACACTGACCTGCCAATTTTAATGCCCCTTCTATTCTTCCTCCCTCCCTCTGTCCCTCTTCCCCTTCCCTGCCCACCTCCTTTTCCCCAACTTTTCTCTTCCTCTCTCTTTCCTCTCTCTCTGGCCATGCAAATAATACAGAAACAGGCACTTACCCACGCAAGCATTGAGGAATAACCAATCAGTCTTCTTCATTCTGTTTTTAATTTGCTTTAGCTTTTTGAAGTCGACTTCAAGCTCCTCTTTGCTGCCAACAGCACCAGCTAATTCAATTCTCTGAAAATCCATGTTCATCTCAGAGTCCCGCTGAGGGGTAGGAGGGGACCTCCTCTGGCTGTTTCCCCCACTGCAGCTTCCTCTCCACCGGGTGCGGTCTTGTTCATTGATTAGTGAAGAAGCCTCTTCTGTTTCAGCCAGTTCAATAGCTTCGATATTATTAGGTCTGGGATGATCACAAACCACACACTTTCTAGCCTTGGCACAATTTTCATATGTGCAAACAGAACAAGTCCAATGCTGTGTCCTTGTGTTCAGTTTATTTCTATCATTGTACTCCTCACAAGGATCAACTGTAAAAGGGGCTGGCTTGGAGCCGGATCCTGAGGACTGCGGAGATTCTGTGGGACTCCTGGTCCTCCGCTGGGACAAACATTGGGTACATCTGATTGCTCTGGGCCAGTTCAAATAGGTGCACATGTGGCAGGACCACTTATTTGCATTCTCCACAGTGTAGGAGGACTTAACTCTTGGCCGGGCACTGGAATCTGGACATATCAAAGGGCTGCTTCCGCCTTCAGTAACAGAAGGGTCCCAGTCTCGACCAACGTCACTTGAGCCGCTCTTAAAGGGATCCTCAGTAATGATTGTTCCACTGGGTCTCTGGGCCCGACACATGGTGCACTTGATTGCAGACGGCCAATTTTCATATGTACAATACTCACAGGCCCATTTAATTCCACGTTCTGACATTGTGCACTTCTTGAAGTGAATTATGTCAGGCAGGAAGCTATAAATAATTAGGATATGGTTATTAAGGAATAATGATTGCAAAACAATTTCATCTTTGAAAAGACAGTGACAAGTTACAGATATCTCAAGAAAATAATGATTTTTTTTTTAAATTTGTATAAAAAAAGAACTACCTCCCTTTTCAGTTATGAAATTTTAGGTAAGTGCTAGGAGGAAAGTTTTGGCTCCAAATGTAATAAAAGTTATATTTCAAAAACTATGGATAGGTACTGAAAAAGGAAGAAAGGAAATATTCCCAGAAGAGGAATTTTCACTAGAAACTACATAAGAAGAAGGAATGGTTTTAAAAGGGAATATGCCAAAGAAGAACAGTTTTCCATCAAGACACAATTTTGCATTTCCAAAAAGCAATCATGGAGTAGATTTTCCAAATAGAAATCATGGAGTAGAAAATAAAGATGACAAAAATCCCAACAATGCCAGAAACAGAAAAACCTTTCTCCAAATTATCAAATGAAATTCCTTTTTTTTCCAATTAGATTTTCTTTATATCCAGGTAACAGCTCTTGGAAATATTTTAGAAGGGCAACAGTTCCTAAAGCTTCCCAGATCAGAATCAAACTAATATGCCAATTCCCTGCTGGGCTGATTCCCTTAATTTCCAAGAACAGTTTGCATTCTGCTCTTCCTCTAGTGCTTTCAAAAGCACCATTCCTAAAATACTTACTTGTAAAGTTCATAATGAAACAAAAACTGCAGAAGTTACAGCTTTACATTGAGCATTTAATTCTTTAAAACTACAATTTCTCACATAAAGAGAAAAGGCATTAAAAGTAGATTCAAAAAGAGAGTATAAACACACACACACACACACACAAAACAGTCTTAGATGCAAATTAGGCCAGAAGCTAGGGAAAGATAGATAAGAGAGCTATGTATAAAGTCCCCACCATGATTCTAATTTCCCAATAACTGAAATACTATTCAGTGTGTTCTAGATCAAATACCAAAGATGCAAAATTCTATTATTTCTTCAGTTCAATTCAATCCAGCAACCACTGACTTGTCTAACACACTTGCAAGTATTGCTAAGGAGATATACTGTAATAGAGATAATTCACTATTTCTTCAATTAGAAGGACTAGAAAAATGGGCCTCAGCAGTAAAATGAGGCAGTTAAGATGAGAATGTGATTCTCTGCCATTCATTTAGTAGGATTGTAAAATCTGAGATAGGGCTCCCTAATCCTCTGCAAACTTTCTACTAATAACTAAGCTCAGGAACAAAGTATCTGAGAGCAAACCTTCCCATGGACAGAAAACTGCTTACTGAGCACTTGGGGAGCTGACTTTCACTGTGATAATCAACCTTGGTGTCACTTTCCTAAACTTACTGATAATCACTATAAACAGTTGAAAATCTAGTTGTTCTAAGTATTTTTAAAACACATTCAATCTTCTAAAGTTCTACTCCGGTGCTTCATAATGACCTAGAAACAAGATTCTGGATTCTCTAAGGGGAATACAAACTCTAGCAGGTCCTCCCATGCTGGAAAGGCTTCACTTAAATAAGGGTCTATGTCCAAGAATTAGTTCAAATAAATCAGACGAGCCCTATTACCAGAATGTCCAAAGGAGGTTAAGTAAACATTTAAACTATAGCAATTCTACTAATTTATAATATTCATCAATGGAGAATTTCCAACTTTAAAATCATAAATCCTTTAACAACTGGGTAACATAATCAATCTTGTATTTAAAAAAAAAGGAGGTCACAGCAATGAAAAACTTTCATTTTTAAGGAGAGTGACAATTAATTATGCAATGAAAAAAAACCACTGAATTTTCAGTCAAAAGACCTTGATTACTATGCCCACTTACCTTTCCATGCCACTTAAGTAAAATCATTATATAAGCCTTAGTTCTTTCCTCATCCATGGAATGGGATGAGGTCAATACCTCCATTACCCTATCTCACAAAGCTGATTGAAAAAATGAACAGATATAAAGTATTTAATGAACTTTTTAAACCATAAAATGTAATGACAACCCAGTGTAAGTCTTCTTGCTACTTACTGAGTTGGAGGTTGGACAAGATGACAGTTTTCAATCTGTGAACCTATATATGACCTTGAGCCCTTTAAATCTCTTCCTGGACCCCCCCACCTTCTGTCACCAGTTTATGGCTGGGGAGGCAGCTAGTGTTAGAGACAAGCAGAGCAATTCTTTGCTCACCGTTTTTTACCAGAGTATTAATCAGAATTTAGTATGGAAGTATCTGAGTCCTTTCCTTGGCCCCCATTTCTCAAATATTCACTATTGAAAAGATTATTTCTAACTACACATGCATAATCTATATCAAACCTCTTGCCTTCAGAAGGAGGGGCATAGGAAGGGAGGAAGGAAGAGGATTTGGAACTCAAAAATTTAAAAATCAAATGCTAAAAATTATCTTTACATGTAATTGAGAAAAAAAAATTTTTAAGAGATGGCTTCAGAATCAGTCAGAAATTAAAAAATAAACTCATCCAACCTTTATGGAGAGCAATTTGGAATTATGCCCAAAGGACAAGAAAAATATGCATACCCTTTGATCTAGTAAAATCACTACTGGGTCTACACTCTGAAGAGATTATGAAAAAGGGTAAAACCATCACTTGTACACAAAAATATTCATAGCAGCCCTGTTTGTGGTGGCCAAAAAAAAATAGAAATTGAGTGGAATGTCCTTCAATTGGGGGTTGGCTTAATAAACTGTGGTGTATGTATGTTATGGAACACTATTGTTCTATTAGAAACCAGGAGGGATGGGAATTCAGGGAAGCTTGGAGGGATTTGCATAAACTGATGCTGAGTGAGATGAGCAGAACCAGAAAAACATTGTACACGCTAACAGCAACATGTGGGTGGTGGTCAACCTTAATGAATTTGCTCATTCCATCATTGCAACCATCAAGCACAATCTTGGGATATCTGTGATGGAGAATACCATTTGTATCTAGAGAAAGAATTGTGGAGTTTGAACAAAGACCAAAGGCTATTACCTTTAATTAAAAAAAAAAAAACCCGTTATCTTATTATGTAATTTTGCTATCTCTTATATACTTTATTTTTCTTCTTAAGGATATGAATTCTTACTGACAACCAATGTGTTGTCACCTTACTGACCTCAGCAGAATAACTGAGCTTATAGAGTTACTCAAATTCAAGGAAATCCTTGAATATTGGTTTGTGTAGATCCAAAATCTATATGCAATATTAACTGAATCCAGATAGCTAATGCAGCTGTTTTACATGTACATATGCTTTGTTTTTCTAAGACTACACTAGTTAACGAACTTGTGTAAGCTGGCACTGAAACATTTTTTATAATGTTTTGTTGCACCGTGTTTGAAGCTTTTACAGTGCCATAAATGTATTATTTTCTGAAATAAACCAAAGGTAAATTTCTCATGGTTCTTGCTGCCTGCTATAGCAGTACTTGAAGATCGTTTATACATTTGTAATAGATAAAAAAATAAAACAGATTGCAAATCCTGTTTTATTTTTAACCTAAACCCTGTACAAGTCTTTGGTCCAAATTAGAGTGTAAACTAAATTGCATTATATTAACCAATATGAGTGCATTTCCCTAAGCATAGTTAGGTTGAAATAAACATTATTAAAAAGTGGGGAAAAAAAGGGATATGATTTCTCTCTCATCACATTCAACTTAGATCAATGTGTACCATGGAAACAATGTAAAGACTAACAGACTGCTTTCTGTGGGGGATGGGGAGGTAAGTGAGATTAGGGGGGAAAACTGGAAATTCCAAATAAATAAATAAATTTAAAAATGTAAAAAAAGAAATTAAAAAATTGCTACTCTTAAGGTTTTAATCTCCAAATTATAGCTTTCAACTCCATCACTGGTTGACTTCTAATTCTTACTTTTATTCTAACAGAGACAAGATTACATCTTCAATTGAGTTTAGAGTCTGATTTGGTTCTGGACTCTGAAGAGATGCTTCTGCAAAAAGAACCAAAGCTGAATTTCATTCAAACTTCCAATTGTATCTCAATTTAGAGAAAAGATTTCCTTTTAGCACTACTTTAAAATTAAACCTATTCATTTCTTCTTGCCTGATAATGATAATATTAAATTGTAAAAATTAATATGACTAAACAGTCTGGCAAAATTGACATGCTAATGCCTTTAAATTCAGTATTATATCTATTTATAGGCAGGATTTAGGATTATAGAGAATATTAATAAGAGTAGTGATAGGGCAACTGATTAATCTGCATTAATGGGGAAGAAAAAATAGGAACTCACCAAGTGAGTAGAGAAAGGTAGTCCAAAAGTAAACTGAATGGGAATGAATTCAAATTTTACTAGCGAGAACTTCCACAAAAGTGCATAATCTACCAAACTTCAGAATTGAGTGGAACAGGTACCAGAATGACTAGATAGTTCCATACTATCACCTTATAAGGAAGGAAACCTCATGAAGGGAAGTTACTTCCCAAGGATCACACAGCAAGTTAGTATACTGACTTAAGGATTCAATTTCTTTCATTTCATTTAGCTTCACTCTAAGAAATGCCATACATAACTAACAATGACAAAGCTGAGGGCTTATGCCTCTGTCAGGAAAATAATCCTTTACTCCAAGACCTTCTATACAGGTGCCACCAGGGGCACAAAGACATCCTGGGAGGATGTAACATTCACAGATAAATAGAAATGTGATATACAGAAAAGGATTTGCCAGTGACTGAAACAAACTGGAAAAAGCCTTTTGAAGGGGTGGGACTCGCCTAAGTATTGAAGGGAGCTATCAGTACCAAGAGAGAGAGGAGAGGAAGGAGACCATTTCAAGCATGGAGGGTTACTGGGAGGCCCAGCCTGTGTAAAAGCTTGGAGGTGGGAGATGGAATGTTACGTAAGGAGACCAACAAGAAGAGCAGGCATGTAACCAGCCTGGAAAGGTAGAATGAGGCAAATGTGGCCAATTCCAAACTCAATTGTGCTACAAAGTAATTTCACAATTCAGGAGTTACTCAATTTTGTACATTCTGGAGGATCTACCATTAGTGATAAACTGGTGCTCAAATCACCAAATGACCCAAAGTTAGGATACATCTGAGCTGGACTGGCCACTGAATGCTGTCCCAAGGGCAGTCAGACTATCTGAGTGAAAAGAAGGAAAATCAGGCCCCATCTCCATTGTTCAAAGAGAGCCAAAAGGAAGCCAGACTGAGGCTGACTAGTTCAAGTGACCAAGGCAGACAAAAGTTCAGGTCCTCCCATTTCCCTGATGAAAAAACTGAGGCCAGTGAAGTAAAGGGGTCACACAGCACATGGGGACTCAAGACAAACCATCTTTAAAAGTTTTAAGTAGGGGGTGGCTAGGTGGCATAGTGGATAATAAAGCACCGGCCTTGGAGTCAGGAGTACCTGGGTTCAAATCCAGTCTCAGACACTTAATTACCTAGTTGTGTGGCCTTGGGCAAGCCACTTAACCTCGTTTGCCTTGCAAAAGCCTAAAAAAAAGTTTTAAGTAAAAGTGATGGCAGCACATAATACACAGCACCCATTCTGTCAATAAAAAGGAAAAATTAGAATTCTGGAGGAAAAACTCCATCAACAATGGAATTCTTTGGAAAGAATCACCTGAGACTATGATCTGCAGTAACAATAACGATGTTTGTCTTTCATTTTTGAAGACCAGTCACAATAAAAAAATGGCAAAGCCAAAAAATTTTGTTCACACATGTGATTTGTCAATTACTGAAAGAAAATGGAATACTCCCCAGCTCATACAACATAAGAAAAAAAAATAAATTTCATCAGTTATGAAATGATAAAATTGGACATTAATAATATCTTATCATTTTCATTCAAATATATAAATTCACCCGAGGGAATTTAGAATTAAAAATAATAGGGCAGATTACCTTATTCAAGAAACATAGTTTAGTTCCATAAAAAAAGCTGATATACCAGATGTTCTTCAAAAATAAAAATAAAATCTATCTAATCTCCCCCCCCCATTCTAGGTCGTCCCCGCCTCCTTCCTGATGTGTCTCATGGCTCTCCTGCTCTGGAGAAGCCTCTTCAGTCACAGTCCAGTCCCTCACTCTGGGTCTCCAGTCTCACTGCACATCTTTGGTATCCAGGGTCCTTGCACTAGCTGCCCACCAAGCCCAGAAACCATCCCTTCTGACCTTCACCTCACAGAATTTCTTCTTTCCTTCAAGATTCAGTTCCAATATCACCTTCTATATGAGGCCTCTCCTGATCTACCACAACCCCTCTGGCAGCAGGCACCCTCTTTGTAAACTATCATCCAGGTTCTCCTTGGGATTACAGCTGTACATAGTCTCTCCTTCAATGGAATGAAAGCTCCCTGAAAGAAAGGAATGTTTAAATGTAGACACAACACCTGAAAAATAAGATACTAAACTTGGGTAGCTAGGTGGCACAATGGATGGAATAGAAGGCCTGGAGGGCCAGACAGGAACGTGGGTGGGTGATGAGTATGAGAGTATGAGTGTGTGTGTGTCTGTGTGTGTGTGACCCAGGGCAAATCATTTAAATCTTGCTTGCCCCAATTTCCTCATCCATCATGAGAGAGAGAAGGAAATGGCATATTTCTCCAGGATCTTTGCAAAAAAACCCAAAAGAGATTGCAAAGCGTTGGACATGATGAATATGAGGATTAAAGAGTCATCTCCTTGGAGCCTTTGGAGGCAATCTCTCCTCAAAGAGATATAGTTCTGCATCATCAACTGTCTATTGACCATAAGGAAGTCATCTCAAATTCAACATAAAACAATACTTGTCCCTTTTGCTTGCAAGTTAACTTAGCCGTTGAACGGATTCTATATTTCTGATGAAATCACCTTTACCTTCCAATTACCCAAGTTGGAACTTGAGTATTATCCCTAACACCAAAGCCCTTCTCCTTCAGTCCCATACCCAATAAACCGGCCTTTCTTGTGGGCTGGCTTCCCAACACCTCTCCCTGATCATGGCCATCATCCTAGTGAGGCCCTCACAACTATCTTCCCCAATCACACCCACACTTATTGCAAAAGCTTCCCTTTTAGCCTTGCTGCTTCAAGTTTCTCTCCTCTCCAGCTCCTTCCCTCCACAGCTGCTAATGGGATATACCTGAGCTTCAACTCCATTTCAGACTGCTCTGGTAACTTCCAACCATCTCTCTGTCATTTAAAACCCTTCATAACACAGGTTACAGATTCTATGCTCCAAACAAATCATTCTTTCCTCCTGCCTTCCCTCCCAGCACCTTTCCCACAAGCTCTTACTCCTAATGCCCAGAATGTACTCCCTTGCTCTTCACCTCTGAGAATCCTCATGAATCATCCATAGCTCAGATGCCACTTCCATATGAGGTCTTTCCTCTCCTTTCTAGTTTCTAGTACCACTTCCCAAATTATATTGTATAGATTCTATGTATGTGTCTATTTTACTTCACCCAAAATAAAATAAGCCCCTTTAGGGCTGAAACTGTTATAGTTTGGGGTTTAACAAAAAAGGGATGTAATAAACTGCTAACAGTAAAATTAAAAGAATACCTGTATTGTTGGAAGACAAATGGGCGGTCAGTATTAGTGTAGTAACTGTGACCTGATCCAATCATTATGGAAATCAATTTGAAACTATTTTCAAAAAGTCACTATCTGTTTTTGGCAGTAGTAAAAAATTGGGAATGAGGTGGATGAACAAATCATGGTTTATAAATGTAAAAGATTATTACACTGTAAGGAATGATGAAAGGGATGGATTCAAAGAAATCTTGGAACACTTGTGTGAACTGATGCTGAATGAAGTGAACAGAAACAATTTCAAGTAATGTAATGTAACAGGAACAACTTCAAGAGTATTAAGAACTCTGACCAATGCAAGATAAATCATAACCTTACAAAAATTAAGTTATTAATGATGAATTCATTTGTTGGTGGTGAAGTGATGAACTCGGTACAGAATGAGCCAAATTGTTCTAGACACACCTCACATAAAAATCTGACTGGCCTAACTATACTTTTTAAGTTCCAAAGGGACCACAACCAAGCAGGGCAAGGTTGGTACAATTATGTTAAATCTAATATTCACTTTTAAAAAATAAGTTATTCATGGGTTCATATACAATAATCATTTTCTTTTTTATATAATTGTTAAGTTCAGAATTAAAAAGAAAAAAAATTAAACAACGCTGGCTTTGGAATCATAGAACCTGGGTTCAAATCCTTCCTGCTTCAACTGACTGCCTGTGTTATCTTGGCAAGTCATTTAAACACCTCCAAGCCCCAGCTTCTTCTTCTGTAAAGCAGGCAGCTAGCCTGAGAGCCTTTCCCAGTTCTATGACACAATAGTCTTAACTGGATGTCTATGTAACCTTAACATACACTGAGAAAGATGACAGTTCATCAGTTCATCAGAAACTAAACCCATTCCAACTCTAAAGAAGTCACAATTAGTGAACAGAGCACTAAGCTAAAAGTACTCCCCATCCATTAGATGCTTAAGAAGCAGAATGGAAGAAACTGCTGGATTTCAACTATTGGGAAAGAAATGCCAGAATAAAGACTCTTTCCAATCCCAAAAGTATAAGGGATTCAGTCTCAAATCCAGAAGGAGGACACACACACCCAGTGACAGTCTCCTAAAACAATGCAAACCACTTCCCAGCCAAACACCATGGGTCCCCAGCAGCAATGTGGTCCCCCTAGATTCAGGCCCCTGGCTCCCTCTTCCTCAAAGGTAAGCAGCAAACTTCTCACCAGGCAGCTTCACAGGCTCAGCCTCAAACTCAATTCAAGTCAAGCTGGAGAAGAAGAGTGGTAAAGCAAGTGGTGCGACCCAGCAGATCCTGGGCAAGTCCCTGCCTCTGGCCTCAGCTAGAAGATGGGCCAGTCCTGGTCTCAGGAAGACTCAGAACTTCTGTGAAAAGGCTGCTCTGGCTGTTAGACATCTCAGGGAGTATTACTGTTAAAGGAAAAAAACTCTACTAATCTTGTGAGAGGTTCCCATTTCTTTAATCTCTTTAAACTAGAGCAGATTCAAATTGGTCTTGGGTGTGCCTGGGTGTCAAATGCAGGTTCTGATTCTAAAGAGAGACGGGAGACTAGGCCAGAGCTCCACTGCAGGACTCCTAACCCAACCTCTCTTCGGCTCTCCCTCGGTCGGAACCCCCTGGAAACTAGAGCGAGGGCCTAAGGAGTCTCCGACTCCCAGCAGGGCTACAGAGGGAGCCAAGGGGGAGTCAGGAAACCTTGAAATCAAATCCAGCCTGTTTCCTCATCTGTAAAATGGAGATGAGCAGCATCTCCAGAGCAGAACTGTCATGAGACTCAACTGAGAGATGTGGAGAGGGCTTAGCCCAGGGTTTGGCCATATACACACTCTATAAACCACAGGTCCTGGTCCAAAAACATCCCAAGCATTGAGCTACATGCCTGCCCTTCAGGAGCTGCAGGGAGATTTGTCCAAACTCTGTTCCTATTTACCTTAGTGATTTTGGTCTCCAAAATCGGTTGCATTTTCCAACTGCTTTCCCGCAGCATATCTCTCTAGCCCTTACTTTGACTCAATCTTCCACCTGGAGGTCCCAACCCCCTCACCCACCCACCAAAATCTACAGGTTCCATCTCCCTAAACTCTTTTTCCCCATCAGCACCTTCTAGCTGTATATCTTCTGGATGCTTCTTTTCAAATTTAGGATATCCACAGAAAAACTCATTATCTTACACCGGGAACTCATTTCTCCAAACTTTCCTATTTTCATGAAGAACAGCATCCTGCCTGCAGTCACTTTCTGTTTCATAGTCTTGGAGACACAAGCATGCACATGCACACACACATACACATTATCTTTTCAATTATCAGTCTCATTACAGGGTCAACACACCCTCAAGGCTCCAAAGCATTTGCTATACTGGGCCATGCTCTCAGCCACCTCCAGTGGTCCCTCCAGAAGTCAAACTTCTCAGACTGCATTAATGCTCTCCCTTCTCAAATTCTAGGTCTCCTTCCTCGATTTACCTCACGTCTCCCTCACAATCTCTAACACTGTGGCCAAACTACCTTCCCTGCTCTTCCCAGAATGTGACCCACATTGGGCTGTCTCCTATGTCTGGATGCATTCTCTCCTTCACCGCCATCTCTCAGAATCCTCTAAGTTCAGCAAGGCCTAGGTCAGGGACAATCCTCTATAGAACAACCTTTTCTGACATCACTGTGTATTAATTCATTAATTAATCATCTTGTATTTACTTATCTGTTTACATGTTGTATGCCCCTAGAAGAATGTAAGCTCCTTGAGGGCAGAGATTGTTTCTGCAACAGGCTTCATCTATAAAATAGAGAGGATAATAATAAATGCACCTCCTAGTAAACAGGATTATTAGAATAATTATAGTAATTCACATTTCTACATCACTTTAAGGGTCACAAATCACTTGCCAACAAGGACCCCGTGAAGCAGGTGAGTGTAAACATTAAAGCCTGAGACAAATCACGAACTGGCATCCTGATGTCTCATTGCAAATGCTCCCTCTATCTCCAGTTTCAAAAGGCACTGAGAATTCTTCCTTCTCCAGGTCTCTCCACACACTTCTCCCATCAACTGGTCTCAACAAGCGCTTCCTCCTCTCACATCCTAGTTGCTCTTCTCAACCAAAGCCATGCACACCTGCCACGTTAACCTTCAGAAACAACTTTCCTCACCTCCTTGCTCAAAACCCTCCTCTGCCAGACCTCAATAGCCTCTGTGAATTTGTCTTCTCTTATTCACCATCCCTGACCTGTTGTCCTGCACTATGGCAAGCCACTGCACAAATGGTCCAGCTTCCCTACCTTCTCCTCACATTCTCAGACACTTAACCCAAGGCTTCAGCTGCCAGACCATACTGGGTGCAAAGAAGCATCAAGCACTTGGGGAAACTTTCTCCAAGCCTGCCAGTCACAGCCTGTGCTTCTACAATTTAGTAATATTCGTATTATTACGTAATAATCGTATTATTACGATTGGTTGGGAAGCTCAAATGAGATGATCTAGACGAACATAATATACTGTAGGAAAACAAAACTAATAGTGCTAATCATTTTAAGTAAAATAAATTTTTTTAAATAATGTAAATAAGTACAAGTGAATACAAAGTACTATGTTAAGCCAAAGAGCAGGGATGGCAAAAATTTAAAGAGTGTTCAAATGAATATTTAAACTCCCCAAACTCCTAAATCTGGCTTCATTTTTTCCTACTATCATCATGCTATCCCAAAACATAAAAATGGTTCTCAGCTTCAATTAAATCACACACACAAACAAAATCCAAAGATAACTGTAATCCTTTCTAGAGAAACTTCTTACTAATGATGAGCAAAGGATCTGTTTTAGATTGTTTTCCTATAGTAAGAATGTGAACTAATTTTAACAGTAATATTCAGCCTTTCCTTTTATGCAGAAATATCAGAATAAAAGGCTAAAGATAATGAGACACTAATATCTATTAATCATCTCTTATGAATGAGACCCTGTGCCAGATTCTGAGGATACAAAGACAAAAGACAAAAAATGATCCCAGCCACTAAGGAGCCAACATTCTACTATGCAGACATATAGTATATGCACAAGTAAATACAAGACATTTCAGAAAAGAGACGTTCTTGGTTTTATAGTGTTATCAGAAAGGCACAGAGGCATAGAAGGGAGGATAGAACCCCAAACCAAGCTTTGGAAGAAGTTAAGGGTATGAAAAGAATCCTAAGAGATACATTCTGAACATGGTGGACAGTAGATGGCAAGCTATAGGTCTAACCAACAGGTCAAATTTGTTGGAACATAGAGTGTGTGTTCAAGAGAGTAAAAGAACATAAATAAAAAAAAAGTTAAAAGTCAGATGATCATGGAGGGCAGCTGAAGTTTGTGTTTTATCTCAGAGGCAATAAGGGTATTTGTGAAGACATGTGAGGCAAGAGGAAAGCAAAATCAGATAAATATTTTAAGAAGAAAGCTAGGTGCCAGAGTAGATTTCAGGGGAAAGAGCTTGGAGGCAAAGAGACCAAGTGAGACCCATATAAAGTAAAAGATGCAGTGTCAGTAGAATTATCAAGATCTGCCAATTAACTGGATTGAAGGGAGGAAGAAGGGATCAGGGAAGGGGTGAAGGAAAGAGAAAAGTCAAAAGATAATTCCAAGG
The DNA here is from genome assembly GCF_037893015.1 of Macrotis lagotis. Classification (NCBI taxonomy): domain Eukaryota; kingdom Metazoa; phylum Chordata; class Mammalia; order Peramelemorphia; family Peramelidae; genus Macrotis; species Macrotis lagotis. The sequence goes on from NC_133661.1 coordinate 10,204,049, forward strand.
TTCTATCCCTGAAGGACTAGAAAGTTAGTTCAAAGGCTGAGTTTACAAAAGAAATGAGTTCTGTTTGATGCATGTCAAGTTTGCAAAGAGATAAGCAGGATGAACTACTCAGAAAGCAGCTGAACTGGAATTCAGGAAAGATGTAAAGGATGAATTGATTAATTTGGAGTCATCTATGAAGAAGAAATAACATTTTCATCAAATCAGAGCTTCTGAGTTTACCAAGAAAAACTAAATAAAAGCACTCAGAACAAAGCACTAGCAAGTCCATCCTTGCTGGTTGGGGAATGAATAGATCCACAAAGTCATCTGAGAAGAAGTTGTTGAGATAGGTAGAAGGTTCAAGAAAGAAAAGTGACCTGTAAGCCAGGGGAAGGACAAAGGAAGGGCACAGAAGAGAAGAATCTCAAAAGCTGCAGAATGAAGCCTGAGAAAAGCCCATTGAATTTAACAATGAGACCATTAGTTCTCTAAGAGAAGGGGTTCACAAACAGATCACAAGGGCTTGAGAAACAAGTTTAAGTTTCATGGTAAGAAGACAGAAACAAAAAGTGACTAACACCATGTTCTAGAAGCTTTGCAGTTAAAAAAAAAAAAAGATGAGGGAAAGATGTGGTAAAAGGATGAGGGAAATCGTAAGGGAACAGTGAAGGTTTGGGGAAGTCTTTTGTTTTTGTTTTTTAAAGCTGGACAAAATTTTAGATAACAGGAAACAGAGAAGAAACCGTAGCAAAAGCGAGACTGAATACATGTGGGAGAAGGTTGTGACATAGTGAGAGGCATCTGTGGATCTGGCTGACCCCAGAGGAGATATATAGGATCTAGTCTCAGCAAGGTAAAAGGTCACTACTTTGCAAACAGAGAATTAGAGATGATGTTAAAGGGTTTTGAGGTACAAGGTGGGAGAGAAAAAGGGGAGTTCCCAGGACAACATTTTCTCAGAAAAGAAAAAATAAGACCAGTTCATTACTGAGAGGGAAAGAGGAAGAGGCAATGAAGGACACTTGAGAGAAGAGAATAGTCACTGGAGGGATTAGTCAACTAGAGAAGAACAAAAAAGGTCAGCCACACAGCAGTGAGGGCTCAGCTGAAAGGAATTTGTAGTAGGACTTAATCTGCACAAGTTGTATGACTATCAGCACACATCATAACCAAAGGAATGATCAAGACTGATGGTGGGGATGGCTTGGAGTTGTCAAGGTACTGACAGGCAAAGGAGCAAGGAATCCAAGGGTCCAAAATAGCTGAACCTTTCACACCTGTGGGTAGCTAAGATGGAAGGAGGTTGTAAAGTCATTAGCAACTGAGAAGGTTGATGAAATAGGAGCCAGGACATCTGAGGGAAGATCAATACTGATCATAAAGCACCTAGCTATTGAGAACAGAATTTGGGATTGAGAGGAAGTTTGTGGTTCAAGTCCTGAACTAGAGGGAAAGGAAGAATGAGCCAGAGGCTGATCAATGACTCTAAGGAAGATTTGGATAGAAAGTAAACCTTAAAGGAGGCATGATTTTGGAGTGATGGCAACAAAGGTGCTATCTTGAACAGTAGTGAGGAACAAGAACTATCCCTCTTCTTCTCTCCAGACCACTGTTTTTGGGGAAGATATACCTGAAACTGGGAAGAGTGTCCAAGAATGCTGTGTTTTCAGGAAGAAGTCTGGTTTCTATCAGCACCAAAATCATCAAGAATGTGAGGAGAAGAGATCTAGGAAGAATAAGAATTAGTTAACAAATCAGAAGGGATATCAGAGAGCAGAATGAACTAAGTTCAGAATAGTTTGTTGTGGCTGTTTGTCCTTCATTCTCAAAGACAGGTGATATCATGACAAGCATATGAATTAGATTTGAGTGAGGGGGCTGTGCAGTCTCCAGCCTCCCTTTCTCCTCTGGAGCCATCTGGGTCCAGTGGTCAGATAAAGATAAAGATCACTGGAGATGGCCCTGGATGTGGGGCAATCAGGGTTAAGTGACTTGCTCAAGGTCACACAACTAGTGAGAATCTAGTGGCTGAGGCCAGATTCGATCTCCCATCCTCCTGGGATAGAAGGCCGGTGCTCTCTGCACTGCAGCACCTCACTGCATGGGTTCACAATGGTAGATGAACTGCGGAAGGGCAAGGTAAAGAAACCGCCACTTAAGCAGGAGGCAACTGAGTCCTAGGGACCAGGAGTGCAGGAGGGGCCAAAGAATGGAGGAAGAATAAACTGGGTCAGCCCAGCCCCACCCAATAAAAACTAAGTGTAGCCCTGGTTCAAGGAAGGTGGCATGTAGCTCTATCTGGGCAAGTGGGTCGGTAAATAACTAATGTTCTTGTTTCTCAGACCCAAATATTCTGTGACTGTTAATTATATACTAATTCATTTCTTGTTTGATTTCTTCATTTTTACAGAAAAGGAAAGAGAAGTGAATTTTGCTCATTTACACAAGGTTGAACTCCAACTCCACCTCTTCATCTGATTCCAAATTCAAAGTTCTTTCTGCTATTCCAATGAAATCTAATTTTCACACAAAGTCAATAGACTATCCAACACCTCCCCAACTGCTTATAAGCAGGCCCCACATTTCCAATTGAACAGGAGCACCTATGTACCAATCTTTCCAGGCACAAACCAAAACAAAGGAACAAAACCAAACAAGGAACCAAGGAATCCTGATGAAGATGAAACAGTCCACAGACATGTAGGACAGAAGATAATTTTAAGTGGAGAAAGCACTGCAATTCAGATCAAAAGGAGCAGCGGGGCTGAGCCTTGAAGCCAAGGACTGTAAAAAGTCGAATTATGGACGGTGCATTGCAAGGAGGGAAGAAAGCTTTTCCTGCGGCAGAAAAAGGATGACCCAAATGCCAAGCTTGGGAACAAGGGAATGAATTGAAGTGTGGGGTCATTCGCTGGTGCTGGTGCTAGTGCCAAATGCCAAGTCCAGGGGTCTCGATTGCATTCCTGAGCCCCCCCACCCCAGGCCTGCCAACAATCCTGAAGAATCCCAAATGAAAAATTTCAGAATCTTTGTGTTCAGGTGTGAAGAAGGGGAAAATCAGCTGGGAAGAGCAGGAGTTGTCTCTAAGGGCAATGAGGCAAGAGAAAGAAGACATCAGGTAGCTCTAATCTCTGGAACTGGGGCTAGAGTGAGAGAAGGAGGAGGTTAACAGGTGCTGGGCCTAGAGGAAGGGGCACAGAATGGGAGGCAGAGAACCAAAAATGACATTGATCTATTTCAAAAATTTGCTTCTGGATGATCCTGAACCCAGGAAAAGAAAATTCTCTTCCTCCTCTCCTCCTCCTCCTTCCTCTCCCAGCACATGGACTCCCCACCCCCAGGCCCTCAAACTCAGGTTGGTTTATTGGTCAGCTAAAGTAGGGGTTAAAAAAAAAAGAACTTTTGTCACCCAGTCTGGGATCATAACTACCATTTATGGTATTGTTTCTATGGCAAAATGCATTCCAAGTTTCAAACTACAAAACTTGGAATTCACCCCATTTCTACATTGATACAGGACTGTATCATATGAATAGAGGGCTTAAAACTCTAAGAATATTAAAAAAAAAAGAAAAGTTATCAAGTAGGACCCAAGTATTTAGCCTTTCTGAAATCAGTTTCCCACTAGCAATTTTTATATAGTAGTTGAGTTACTATTTACATGTATAGCTAAACAATTTGCCAAAGGGAAAGCTTTTTTAAAAACACTTCTCCACGAAATTCCCAAAATTCAGTTTTTTAAAAAATATATACAGCACCTGTAGAAAGTTTGACTGGATTAAGTGAAATGTACAGGAAAAGTCTTATAACAAAATTGTCTAAATAAGCAGATTTATAAAAATATTTGAAACTGTTAAATAAACTGGCATCTTAAAAATGAATCAACAATCTAGAGTTATTGCAACAATTTTATAATATTTTTAAAACTCAGAAAGGGGAAATATAGCCAACCCAACAGGATCTGTAAATTAAGATTTAAATCCATATTTTCAAAGAGACTCCTGTGAAATACAAAGGGCAAAAGCATTATTTTTAGGCAACTTGTTTAACCACAAGAAAAGATGCACTAGTTCTCTAAAAATCAAAGAAAAGTAGTATATTAGAACAATTTTAAGATGTCATGACTTGTATCTATAAAATTTGTTTAAAAAATCACAATACAACCCAAATTATCAAAATATTGATACTGTGGCTTGGGAAACAGAGGTACGGAGGTTCAAGGTGAGACTAAAAGTAGGACCAGCTTTTACAGCATGAGTCGCAAAATGAACCACACATACTGATCACATATAGTGATCACAAGATGCAGAGACTGTGCCTTTAAGATAGGACTTAAGTTTTAAAATTACCAGCCAAAGCAATCAGAGGTTTGTTTAAAAGTAAAAGGCCAGACATAACATCTACATGTTCACCAACTGAAATGGCTGGATTTACAATCCTCATGTAAAAGAGGATTGTAAAAGACAGTTATAGAGACTTAGCTGATGCCTCCTACAGCAGACATGAACCAGTTCTTCCCCCCTTCCCCTAGATGACAGTGTCTTCTTCTCTAAAGCTCAATTTAGGCAGCTAATTGGAGAGTGTGCTGGATCCCCAATCAGGAAAACCTGAGTTCAATTCCTCCTTCAGACACTTCCGAGTTAAGTCATTTAACCTTTCTCTACCTCAGTTTCCTTCCTTGATCCACTTTACCAGTTCAGTACAGGCAGTCTCCCTCGGTCTGCTTTACTCTCCTCCCCAATGAGCCTGGTCAGAGCACCAGGTGCTGAAGAAAGCTTAAGAATTGAAGGAGACACTACAAAGGAAGATGAACAAAAGAAAGCACCGCACCACACACACATACACACACACACACACAAACACATGGTCTCCCTCACACATACTCACAAACATTGATTTATTTAACCATTTCTCTCTCTGTAACCCAAAAGCCAACTTCAGCTACCCCATCAGAAAACTGAATCATTAATTTGTTTTGATTTCAGTTTACTTAAGTTTCTCTTGAGTTTCAGCAAAATTCCAAACTGCTAAAACATTAGGCCAATCCAAAGAAACTGAGACCACTGGAGAGGAAGAACCCTCCCCTCTTCCACACTTAGCTCACATCCCCTTTGTCTCCTCCTTCATCTCAGGCTCTGAGGAGGAAGTTGGTCCTTCTTAATCTTAACTAAGACTAACTCATCCCTTCACACACCCTTGATTTGATTCCCTCTAGAGCAGATTTCTCCCATTTGCATTCCCACTCCCTTCAGTCCTTCCAAATCTCCTGGTTCCTCGCCTCCCATTTATAAGCAAGGTCCCTCCGGCTACCAAAAATCTTTTTAACTGTCCACTTCTAATGGCCTCTTCTCGATTCTCATTTTTCCCTTGAAAGCATTTGACCCTGCTGACAACCCTCTCTGGATCTCCTCCCCACCTGTGTCTTGCAAGATGAGGTGGCCTTTCCTTGCCAAGGCAGACCCCTCAACCTGAATGCAGAAGAAAAGTCTACAAACAACACGTGCCTCCACCTTCTCTCTCCACCCCTCCAATCTGACCTGAGACCTCATCATTCCACCAAAATGGCTTACTCTCCAGCATTACCAATGAGCTCTTGATTGCCAAATTCAATAGTCAAAAAAAAAGACCACATCCATCTGGATCTCTCTGTAGCATCTGATACTATCCAAAGTCTTGCCTCCTTGATCTTCTCTTCTTCTAGTTTGTGCACTACTCTCTTGTGAATCTCCTTCCTACCTATGGAACCATTGTTCAGGCTCCTTTGCAGGCTTTTTATCCAGGTCATCTCTAATACTGATGGCTCCACACCCATCAGTGAACAAAGATGAACAAAAGAATCACTAGCCTGTATCATCTTTTCTCCCACTACAATTGCACTTTGCATTAACCCCCATAGAGTCAATCATCAGTCTAATGATGACTCTCAAATCCACCAATCTGTGATACTTCTCTCCTGGTTCCCTTCCTACCTTTAAGATGTTTTTCCTTCTTCAGGCCCCTTTGCTAGAGTTTCATATATATTAACCACAGGGTTCTGTCCTGGCTCCTCTCCTCTTTTCCCTCTATCCAACTTCACTTGGTGATCTCATTAGCTACCTTGGGTTTAATTATTATCTCTATGCTGATGATTCTTAAATCTTAAATCTACTTATCCTGCCCTAACTTTTCATCTATCCTATCAAAAATCTCCAACTCCCTTTTCAGCTATCTTGAAATCTATGTCCAGTAGACACCTTAAACTCACTATGGCCAAAACTGAACTTTTTTCCTAAACACCAGCCTCTCTTCACCTTCCCTACTGCTGTTATCCATCTTCCCCAGTCCCTTGGGCTCATGATCTAGGTGTCAATCTTAACTTCCCACTAGTCTCACTCTCCAGATCTGATCTATTGCCAGTTCTGCAACATCTCCCCAATGTCTCCCATCTCTCCTCTGTTAGTGCATCACCTGAGTGTAGAACCCCTCTCACCGCCTGCTTGGACTATTGCCATAACCTGCCTAAAGTCTTTCTCCACATCAAATCCATTCTCCATTCAGTTTAATCAAAATGCAAGTGTGATCAAGACATACACACACACACACACCCTTATCTATCCTTAAAATTCAATTCAAACACTACTACTTTTTTTAAAGAAAATACCTTGTCTGTTTTGCAAGGCAATGGGGTTAAGTGACTTGCTCAAGGTCACACAACTGGGTAATTATCAATTGTCTGAGGCCACATTTGAACTTGGGTCCTCCTGTCTCCAGGGCCGATGCTCTAGCCACTGTGCCACCTAGCTGCCACCAAACACTACTACTTAAAAGAAACTTGTCCACATTCACTCTCTACTATCTTTTTCAAGTGCCATAAAAGCATTCTATTTATACCTTTCATATAATGTTGTGCATAAATAGCATTACAGCACTTTACATATATGTATCATCTGTTATATTAATCCTATAAATATATCTTATTCTTTCATAAGAGTTATGTATTATATATCCCTTCCAGATTATCAGATTCCATGGAAGTGGAGTCAAAAGCCTTTTCCCAAGAGATAGTTAAAGGACATCTAGTTTTCAAAGAAATTCAAGCCATCAAAAAATATTTAAAAATGCTCCAAATCACTAATAATTAGAAAACTGTACTTTAAAACAACTCTAAAAATTTTTCCTTACAATCATCTGTTAGCAAAGATGCCAAAAAAGGAGAATGACAACTGTTAAGGGGCTATGGGAAAGCAGAAGGAATGAATGCACTGCTAGTGAAACTGTCTTAACTCAGGGAGACTCCTCTTCCCAGGTTCAAATCCAGCCTCAGACACTGCCTAGCTGTGTAACATTGGACAAATCACTTAGCCTTGTTTTACTCAGTATCTTCATCTGTGACAATAAGATGCAGAAGGAAATAGCAAACTGTTCCAGTATCTCTACCAAGAAAACTCCAAATAGTCATGAGATTCACACAACTGAAACTGAACACATGACAACAAAATAAAGCTGTGAAAACTGGTCTGGACTAAAACTGTACATCAAAGGAGATGGCCATGTAATTTTTTTTGGTTGTGAAGTTCAGAATAAAAAAAAAAATCAAATTTAAAAAGGTGAAGCAAGTGTCATTTAAATTTTCTCCCCCTAATCTCCTGGCACAGAGTTTTGAGCCAGCAAAAACCTGAGAAATGTTTGTTGATATCAAGAGAATCAAACTGCAAAACCAGAAAAACATACCAGGTCTGGGAGTGGGAACAAGGTCTAGACTTTGGTCCAGGGGTATTGCTTTGGAGCTGGACGGCCACAGATCAGTTACATCATCTCTCCACCCCTTTATATCCATCAGTTTGTAAAATAGGGGAGTTACTTCTACACTCTTGTTTTATTTGCTTATTTTAAAGACAGACTCTGGTAAAATGGTAAGGAGATAGAAGTTGTTCTAAGTTGCATTTTCCTCATTTTATACATAAGGTTTAAATAAGTTTACAGCCCATGACCTATTCAACATTGGAGGATAATGCAAAGGATGAAGAGACAGGAAGATGGACAGATAGAGTGAAAGAGATAAATATATGTGAACATGTGTACACACACACACACACACACACACACACACACACACAAAATGTTAAAGCACAATACCTGGGATACACCCAAGGTACTTAACATATGTTGAACTGAAACTGGTAAGTTCTAAGTCAATTTAGTGAAATATTAGTAGCACAAATATAAAATTATAGAGAAATGTAGGTAAGATTTGAATCAAGTATTATCCAAGCAGATTCAGAACTTAACAGTGATGAGAAGAACAAAATCTGACAAATGTGGGCAAAAAAGAAAACATTATTTTAAGTTTGTATTCTATTCTTTTTATCAAGTTGTGAATCATCTGAAATCTAGGGGTTTTTTCCCCAACTATTTGTCTAAATGTTTATTTTTGTTATTTGTTAAAAAGATATCTGTTGCACCTGGGGAAATTCAGTCAGTCTGATTGGAGTTTTAGTTAGGGAAGAATGGGAGACATCAGAATCGTGGAGAACCCGATCTAAAGCTGGTATTCCCTCTAGAGGCCACAAGTGCTCCCAATGGTAGTATTTAAATATTTGTTGAATTGAAATTAAAAAAGCAATACTTTATCAGGAAAACAGGGAGAACAGGTTTCTTTCTAGGACAGATCACAAGTACCATTTTTAGAAAGGAGGAAACAAATCAGATATATTTTCAAAGTCCCTAGAATTCTAAAATTCTACAAATTAGAAGCACTTCTAAAAACAAAAACTCTGCTTTCTTAAAATAAACTTTTTTTGGTTTTTGTCTTTTGTTTTTACATTGCCTAAATTTCTCTGACATTCCCCCCAGAGAGCCATAACATTTAAATTTTTTTAAAAAGGGAACAGAAAAAAAAAGGGCAAAATCTATCACATCCAAAAAAACTAAAAACATTCATTAAGTTCCACACCCATGGACCTTTTCTCCCAGTCCTCCAAAAGAATGGAAGGAGGTATCTTGTCATCCATTTTTCCCCCTCATCATGCTTTGTTTTTATAACCCTAAAATATTCACTCTCCACTGTTTTCCATTTACTGTGTGTTGCTTTCTTGGCTCTGCTTACTTCTCTGGGTCTCAGGTCATTTTCGTCTCTGGAGCTATATGGGTCCAATGGCTAGATATGGATCAGGATGACTGGAAATGACTTGGCCTTAATTTTTAAGGTTAAGGTCTTTCCCAGGTCTCAGTTTGTCTGAGGCAATGCCCATTCAGTGAATAAGGCTAAGTAAGACAGACCTATTAGTCAAGGAGGCGATGACCACTTTTACCTTTGTTACCAGAATAAGGGCTGCTTTACATAACTGAGAGTATGAGGACCTTCTTACCAGTGATCTCAACAGGGAAAATAGGCCTAATAGCAAAAACTTTGAGTCAAAGGGTATGGGCATTTTACTTGCTTTATAAAATGGTAATACTAACTCACAACTCAACTGACATTGCACTAATATGCCTATCTCTGCACAACTCTAACAGTGACTGATTCTCATCTTACTGCTATGTATTAAGTGAAACCTTGGGGCTGTTTCATTTAGTTGTTGACAGTTTACAAGTTTTCTTTTTTTTGCAAGGCAATGGGGTTAAGTGACTTGCCCAAGGTCACACAGCTAGGTAATTATTAAGTGTCTGAGGTCGGATTTGAACTCAGGTACTCCTGAGGGCCGGTGCTATATCCATTCAGCCACCTAGCCGCCCCCTAGGTATTTCTTATATGGCAATGGTTTCTATAAGTTTAATCTTTCAATTTCTCCTTGCTACCCTTTTCTTCCTATCTTGTAATATAATTAAAAGTTCCATATAATACTTAAATGCAATAAAGAGTATTTAAATTTAAGTTAACTGTCATCTAGTTTAATTTTTGTAGGAAGTTTCTAAAGCAACTAATTTTAAAATATATCACTAAAATAAACACTTGTATAGTTAAGGGAAATATGACTAGAATTCTCTGAATCTGTATAATAAGTATTTTATACACTGACATTTAATTCCTTCACTATCTTATTCTTCGACTATTGATAAAAAAATTTTTTAAAAATACAACAATTATATGTGGATTTTTGCAGTAAATATATCTTTATTTAATCATCAACAAACTGAGCATGTTATAATCAAGAAAGAATATACATATATTATGGAACAACAATATTATAATATGCCACATATATTTATGTTAAAGATACCAAATCTACCCTAAAATCTGTGCTCTATTAGGCTTTAATTATGTAACATGTACATACAGGTCCAAGGGACATTCCCTGAGGTAGCGTATATTGCAAATCCATTTAATAATGAAATCTGTTTTAAGCAGCACTTTTTGAGTAACAAAGAATCAGAAACAAAGTAGATAACCATTAGGAAATGACCAAGAAAATAGTGTTACGGGAACATAATATGAAAAGTCACCATAATGATGACTACATTTTAAGAAGAAAGCAATGAAGAATAGAGGGAGGAATGGAAAATCTTTCCGAACTGACATGAAGTGAGCCAAGCACTGTCATCAGAAAACTATATAAAATGTAAACAGCAATGTCCAGTAAATGGTAAAAACAATAAAAACTGAAACTGAATGCTTCATAATTAGGAGTGGTCCTCAAAGAAGAGACAGGATAAGTGACTGTCCTCCCTTCTTTTCAGAGGTCAAGTCAACTCAACAAGAAAACATCTTAAATCCTACCTGGTGACCCAGGCTGTGCTAAGTGCTAGAGATATACAAAAAAAAGGACAAAAAACAGTGTTTGCTCTCAAAGAATTCAATGTAAGGGGGAAGATAACATATAAATAGCAACAAGCTATATACAAAAGAAGCTGGAGATCCTAACAGAGAGAAGGCACTAAAATCAAGAAGAATCCAGAAAAGCTTCTTGTTAGAAAGAGAGAGAGAGAGAGAGAGAGAGAGGAATTGAGATTGATTTTAGGTGGAAACAGAAGGAAGTCAGGAGATGAGAGAGGAGTTAATTCCAGGCATGAAGGACTAGCAGAGAAAATGGTAATCAGGAGATAGTGTGAAATATAAAAAAAAAAAAGATTAAAAGGGCCAGATAGTGTGAAATATAAAAAAAGATTAAAAGGGCCAATGTCACTGGTTATATATGTTCGGCCATATGTCAGATGTGCCTGCCTCTTCATGACCCCATTTGGTAATTTCTTGGCAAAGATACCAGGAGGGTTTGCCATTTCCTTCTCCAGCTCATTTTACTGATGGGAGAACTGAGGCAAACAACTCAGTTGACTTGCCTGGGGTCACAGAGTTAAGCAACAAAGTGTCTGAGGCTACATTTGAACTCAGGAAAATGAGTCTTCCTGACTGCAGGCCCAGCACTCAATTCACCTTGTCTGCAGTGCCATTTAGCTCCCCCCAAGTCACTGCCTCGGGGGGAGTGGCTGGAAAGGAGAGCAAAGTAAAAATATAAAAAGTGGAAAGGGGGAGAATAGGTCAGGTTATGAGGAGCTCTAAATGACAAAGAAAGGATTTTATATTTGATCTTGGGGGGGGGGGGGGGTGAACAAAGAGCCTTTGGAGTTTAGCTGTAGTCAGACCTGCACTTTAAGGAGCTCAGATAAGAGGAACCTGGGTTGAAGTAGCTCAACACTAAGCAGCAGGTTTGCTGCTACTAGAACTATCACAACAATATAGATGTGTGGAGATGAGGGCTTGCACCTGGTGGGGGGGGGGCGGGATATACAAGAGATGCTGCAAAATAGGAATAAATGGAATCTGACAACAGATTGGTGGTGATGGAGAATGAGGAATCAAGGATAACAAGTTGTAAACCTAGGTGCCTTTGAAGATGGTGGCACCCTCAACAGTAATGGGAAGTTAGGAAAGAACTTAGATGGCAAGATGACTAAGATGAAGATGTCTACAGAACACCCTGTTCAAGATGTCCAATAGGCAACTGGAGGTCAGGAGAGAGATTGGGCCTAAATAAGTGGATCGGAGAATTCTCAGGGTAAAGAGAATTGAATCCTTTAGAGATGATGAAGTCATCAAGTCAAACATTCTGGAGAAAGAAAAGAGAAGGGCCCAGTGCAGAGCCATGTGGTACCTAAAGGAGGAGACTATGGAGGGGAACTCTGCAACACTCCTAGAATTTAGCAATGGACTAATTGTGCTGAACTGCTCTTTTTTGTCATCTTTTTAAATTAAGGAATACATTGAAAAATGAAGGTAATTTAAAAAAATTAACTTTTACTGATAAGTGTGAAAGAAAAAATCTTTTTAGTATTAACCCATTTTTCTAATAAATATTACTTAATATTTTTAGGAAATGATGCCATACAAATTGGCTCTAGAACCAATTTTTTTCACCTTAAAAGGAAGCTGAGGTCTAAGGAAAAAATTTTATCAAGAAAAATATCCTTCTCCTTCCTTTCTCCTAGTAGAGAAATAGGAACAAGGAGATGCTAGTATTATACTCAAAGTCATAGTCATTTTATAAACTGGACTACTTCAGTTTCTTTGTTATGAGGAAAAGATTATCTGAGAGGAGAAAGGAAATGCTATCTCCAGAAATAACAGATAAAAACCAAAGGCATCAATAACACTTTAAGGGGGCGGCTAGGTGGCATAGTGGATAGAGCACCAGCCCTGGAGTCAGGAGTACCTGGGTTCAAATCCAGTCTCAGACACTTAATAATGACCCAGCTGTGTGGCCTTGGGCAAGCCACTTAACCCCATTTGCCTTGCAAAACCCTAAAAAAAAAAAAAATAACACTTTAAGAAAGAAAAGTCTTTATAGCCATGAGGGGTACCTGTCACCCAAAGATTCCTAGGCATATGTCCCAAGGAGAAAAAAGTTGAGAAAAAAAGTCCCATAGACATTAAAAGAGCTGTAGTACATTAACTGTGGCAGCAGAACAGAAGGAAACAAAGTAGAAAGCCATAGAGTGAAAATAGCTACAAAATATAGTACATGAATGTAGTGGAATATTAACAATGAATATAATTAGAGAAAGATGCTGAAACTTGATATGAATTGGTATAAAGTCAAGTAAACAAAACCAGGAAAATAATATAAATGTAAATGTAGGAGACATGCAAATTAATGTAAAACTAAAATAGAACTATAAAAATGGCAACACTCAAAACTACAAAAAAATGTCACAAATCTACAGGTATATAGAGAAAGCTGAACAAATTATTTTTGGCTTTGAAGATTAAAACTTCATTTGTGATCTTAAGTCATTTGGCATATCTCATTGTTAAGGGCTTCCTGGGAGTTTATTAAGTTTATGTTTATGTTTATGAAGTTTTTTTTCAAGTTAGAAACGATCAGCTATCAGGTCTTTGGAAAGGTTCATTTTTAAGACACTAAGTTGGAACAATGTATGACAGTCCATTCTATTTTTATTTATATAAATTATCACTGCATAAAATTATTTCTAAATCTCCAACAGACAGATACAAAACTGAAATTGTGTTTTCACAAGAACAAATTCTAAATTGTGTTTATATAACCTTTCGCATGAAAATGATAGGAAACCACTTTTCCTAAATCCAAGTTTAATTTCCCTATTTGAAGACAGCTAGGTGACCGACTAGTGATCTTGGAGTCAGGAGGACCCAAGTTCCATTCCTGCTTCAGACTATCACTAGCTATAGGACGCTAAGCGAGTCGCTTCATTTCTCTCCTCAGTTCTTCAACTGTAATAAAGGGAATAATCATGACACCTACCTCCCAAGCTTGGCGTGAGGACAGGATGAGATAATAGTATACACGCAGCACGGTGCAGACCTTAGAATGCTAATGTCAAAGTTGACTATTATTATCATTAATTCAGAAGTTAGCTGAGACTAGTTTACCATGTTCGGTTTCCCCTTCCACTTTAAAATTCAAAGTGCTGATTAAAACTAAAGGCTACCCTATACTTTTCCAGAAAATACAGAATTTAGATGGCAATGCAACAACAATATTATAATATGCCACATATATTTATGTTAAAGATACCAAATCTACCCTAAAATCTGTGCTCTATTAGGCTTTAATTATGTAACATGTACATACAGGTCCAAGGGACATTCCCTGAGGTAGCGTATATTGCAAATCCATTTAATAATGAAATCTGTTTTAAGCAGCACTTTTTGAGTAACAAAGAATCAGAAACAAAGTAGATAACCATTAGGAAATGACCAAGAAAATAGTGTTACGGGAACATAATATGAAAAGTCACCATAATGATGACTACATTTTAAGAAGAAAGCAATGAAGAATAGAGGGAGGAATGGAAAATCTTTCCGAACTGACATGAAGTGAGCCAAGCACTGTCATCAGAAAACTATATAAAATGTAAACAGCAATGTCCAGTAAATGGTAAAAACAATAAAAACTGAAACTGAATGCTTCATAATTAGGAGTGGTCCTCAAAGAAGAGACAGGATAAGTGACTGTCCTCCCTTCTTTTCAGAGGTCAAGTCAACTCAACAAGAAAACATCTTAAATCCTACCTGGTGACCCAGGCTGTGCTAAGTGCTAGAGATATACAAAAAAAAGGACAAAAAACAGTGTTTGCTCTCAAAGAATTCAATGTAAGGGGGAAGATAACATATAAATAGCAACAAGCTATATACAAAAGAAGCTGGAGATCCTAACAGAGAGAAGGCACTAAAATCAAGAAGAATCCAGAAAAGCTTCTTGTTAGAAAGAGAGAGAGAGAGAGAGAGAGAGAGAGAGAGAGAGAGAGGAATTGAGATTGATTTTAGGTGGAAACAGAAGGAAGTCAGGAGATGAGAGAGGAGTTAATTCCAGGCATGAAGGACTAGCAGAGAAAATGGTAATCAGGAGATAGTGTGAAATAAAAAAAAAAAAAGATTAAAAGGGCCAGATAGTGTGAAATATAAAAAAAGATTAAAAGGGCCAATGTCACTGGTTATATATGTTCAGCCATATTTCAGATGTGCCTGCCTCTTCATGACCCCATTTGGTAATTTCTTGGCAAAGATACCAGGAGGGTTTGCCATTTCCTTCTCCAGCTCATTTTACTGATGGGAGAACTGAGGCAAACAACTCAGTTGACTTGCCTGGGGTCACAGAGTTAAGCAACAAAGTGTCTGAGGCTACATTTGAACTCAGGAAAATGAGTCTTCCTGACTGCAGGCCCAGCACTCAATTCACCTTGTCTGCAGTGCCATTTAGCTCCCCCCAAGTCACTGCCTCGGGGGGAGTGGCTGGAAAGGAGAGCAAAGTAAAAATGCAAAAACCTGAGAAATGTTTGTTGATATCAAGAGAATCAAACTGCAAAACCAGAAAAACATACCAGGTCTGGGAGTGGGAACAAGGTCTAGACTTTGGTCCAGGGGTATTGCTTTGGAGCTGGACGGCCACAGATCAGTTACATCATCTCTCCACCCCTTTATATCCATCAGTTTGTAAAATAGGGGAGTTACTTCTACACTCTTGTTTTATTTGCTTATTTTAAAGACAGACTCTGGTAAAATGGTAAGGAGATAGAAGTTGTTCTAAGTTGCATTTTCCTCATTTTATACATAAGGTTTAAATAAGTTTACAGCCCATGACCTATTCAACATTGGAGGATAATGCAAAGGATGAAGAGACAGGAAGATGGACAGATAGAGTGAAAGAGATAAATATATGTGAACATGTGTACACACACACACACACACACACACAAAATGTTAAAGCACAATACCTGGGATACACCCAAGGTACTTAACATATGTTGAACTGAAACTGGTAAGTTCTAAGTCAATTTAGTGAAATATTAGTAGCACAAATATAAAATTATAGAGAAATGTAGGTAAGATTTGAATCAAGTATTATCCAAGCAGATTCAGAACTTAACAGTGATGAGAAGAACAAAATCTGACAAATGTGGGCAAAAAAGAAAACATTATTTTAAGTTTGTATTCTATTCTTTTTATCAAGTTGTGAATCATCTGAAATCTAGGGGTTTTTTCCCCAACTATTTGTCTAAATGTTTATTTTTGTTATTTGTTAAAAAGATATCTGTTGCACCTGGGGAAATTCAGTCAGTCTGATTGGAGTTTTAGTTAGGGAAGAATGGGAGACATCAGAATCGTGGAGAACCCGATCTAAAGCTGGTATTCCCTCTAGAGGCCACAAGTGCTCCCAATGGTAGTATTTAAATATTTGTTGAATTGAAATTAAAAAAGCAATACTTTATCAGGAAAACAGGGAGAACAGGTTTCTTTCTAGGACAGATCACAAGTACCATTTTTAGAAAGGAGGAAACAAATCAGATATATTTTCAAAGTCCCTAGAATTCTAAAATTCTACAAATTAGAAGCACTTCTAAAAACAAAAACTCTGCTTTCTTAAAATAAACTTTTTTTGGTTTTTGTCTTTTGTTTTTACATTGCCTAAATTTCTCTGACATTCCCCCCAGAGAGCCATAACATTTAAATTTTTTTAAAAAGGGAACAGAAAAAAAAAGGGCAAAATCTATCACATCCAAAAAAACTAAAAACATTCATTAAGTTCCACACCCATGGACCTTTTCTCCCAGTCCTCCAAAAGAATGGAAGGAGGTATCTTGTCATCCATTTTTCCCCCTCATCATGCTTTGTTTTTATAACCCTAAAATATTCACTCTCCACTGTTTTCCATTTACTGTGTGTTGCTTTCTTGGCTCTGCTTACTTCTCTGGGTCTCAGGTCATTTTCGTCTCTGGAGCTATATGGGTCCAATGGCTAGATATGGATCAGGATGACTGGAAATGACTTGGCCTTAATTTTTAAGGTTAAGGTCTTTCCCAGGTCTCAGTTTGTCTGAGGCAATGCCCATTCAGTGAATAAGGCTAAGTAAGACAGACCTATTAGTCAAGGAGGCGATGACCACTTTTACCTTTGTTACCAGAATAAGGGCTGCTTTACATAACTGAGAGTATGAGGACCTTCTTACCAGTGATCTCAACAGGGAAAATAGGCCTAATAGCAAAAACTTTGAGTCAAAGGGTATGGGCATTTTACTTGCTTTATAAAATGGTAATACTAACTCACAACTCAACTGACATTGCACTAATATGCCTATCTCTGCACAACTCTAACAGTGACTGATTCTCATCTTACTGCTATGTATTAAGTGAAACCTTGGGGCTGTTTCATTTAGTTGTTGACAGTTTACAAGTTTTCTTTTTTTTGCAAGGCAATGGGGTTAAGTGACTTGCCCAAGGTCACACAGCTAGGTAATTATTAAGTGTCTGAGGTCGGATTTGAACTCAGGTACTCCTGAGGGCCGGTGCTATATCCATTCAGCCACCTAGCCGCCCCCTAGGTATTTCTTATATGGCAATGGTTTCTATAAGTTTAATCTTTCAATTTCTCCTTGCTACCCTTTTCTTCCTATCTTGTAATATAATTAAAAGTTCCATATAATACTTAAATGCAATAAAGAGTATTTAAATTTAAGTTAACTGTCATCTAGTTTAATTTTTGTAGGAAGTTTCTAAAGCAACTAATTTTAAAATATATCACTAAAATAAACACTTGTATAGTTAAGGGAAATATGACTAGAATTCTCTGAATCTGTATAATAAGTATTTTATACACTGACATTTAATTCCTTCACTATCTTATTCTTCGACTATTGATAAAAAATTTTTTTAAAAATACAACAATTATATGTGGATTTTTGCAGTAAATATATCTTTATTTAATCATCAACAAACTGAGCATGTTATAATCAAGAAAGAATATACATATATATTATGGAACAACAATATTATAATATGCCACATATATTTATGTTAAAGATACCAAATCTACCCTAAAATCTGTGCTCTATTAGGCTTTAATTATGTAACATGTACATACAGGTCCAAGGGACATTCCCTGAGGTAGCGTATATTGCAAATCCATTTAATAATGAAATCTGTTTTAAGCAGCACTTTTTGAGTAACAAAGAATCAGAAACAAAGTAGATAACCATTAGGAAATGACCAAGAAAATAGTGTTACGGGAACATAATATGAAAAGTCACCATAATGATGACTACATTTTAAGAAGAAAGCAATGAAGAATAGAGGGAGGAATGGAAAATCTTTCCGAACTGACATGAAGTGAGCCAAGCACTGTCATCAGAAAACTATATAAAATGTAAACAGCAATGTCCAGTAAATGGTAAAAACAATAAAAACTGAAACTGAATGCTTCATAATTAGGAGTGGTCCTCAAAGAAGAGACAGGATAAGTGACTGTCCTCCCTTCTTTTCAGAGGTCAAGTCAACTCAACAAGAAAACATCTTAAATCCTACCTGGTGACCCAGGCTGTGCTAAGTGCTAGAGATATACAAAAAAAAGGACAAAAAACAGTGTTTGCTCTCAAAGAATTCAATGTAAGGGGGAAGATAACATATAAATAGCAACAAGCTATATACAAAAGAAGCTGGAGATCCTAACAGAGAGAAGGCACTAAAATCAAGAAGAATCCAGAAAAGCTTCTTGTTAGAAAGAGAGAGAGAGAGAGAGAGAGAGAGAGAGAGAGAGAGAGGAATTGAGATTGATTTTAGGTGGAAACAGAAGGAAGTCAGGAGATGAGAGAGGAGTTAATTCCAGGCATGAAGGACTAGCAGAGAAAATGGTAATCAGGAGATAGTGTGAAATAAAAAAAAAAAAAGATTAAAAGGGCCAGATAGTGTGAAATATAAAAAAAGATTAAAAGGGCCAATGTCACTGGTTATATATGTTCAGCCATATTTCAGATGTGCCTGCCTCTTCATGACCCCATTTGGTAATTTCTTGGCAAAGATACCAGGAGGGTTTGCCATTTCCTTCTCCAGCTCATTTTACTGATGGGAGAACTGAGGCAAACAACTCAGTTGACTTGCCTGGGGTCACAGAGTTAAGCAACAAAGTGTCTGAGGCTACATTTGAACTCAGGAAAATGAGTCTTCCTGACTGCAGGCCCAGCACTCAATTCACCTTGTCTGCAGTGCCATTTAGCTCCCCCCAAGTCACTGCCTCGGGGGGAGTGGCTGGAAAGGAGAGCAAAGTAAAAATATAAAAAGTGGAAAGGGGGAGAATAGGTCAGGTTATGAGGAGCTCTAAATGACAAAGAAAGGATTTTATATTTGATCTTGGGGGGGGGGTGAACAAAGAGCCTTTGGAGTTTAGCTGTAGTCAGACCTGCACTTTAAGGAGCTCAGATAAGAGGAACCTGGGTTGAAGTAGCTCAACACTAAGCAGCAGGTTTGCTGCTACTAGAACTATCACAACATTATAGATGTGTGGAGATGAGGGCTTGCACCTGGTGGGGGGGGGGCGGGATATACAAGAGATGCTGCAAAATAGGAATAAATGGAATCTGACAACAGATTGGTGGTGATGGAGAATGAGGAATCAAAGATAACAAGTTGTAAACCTAGGTGCCTTTGAAGATGGTGGCACCCTCAACAGTAATGGGAAGTTAGGAAAGAACTTAGATGGCAAGATGACTAAGATGAAGATGTCTACAGAACACCCTGTTCAAGATGTCCAATAGGCAACTGGAGGTCAGGAGAGAGATTGGGCCTAAATAAGTGGATCGGAGAATTCTCAGGGTAAAGAGAATTGAATCCTTTAGAGATGATGAAGTCATCAAGTCAAACATTCTGGAGAAAGAAAAGAGGAGGGCCCAGTGCAGAGCCATGTGGTACCTAAAGGAGGAGACTATGGAGGGGAACTCTGCAACACTCCTAGAATTTAGCAATGGACTAATTGTGCTGAACTGCTCTTTTTTGTCATCTTTTTAAATTAAGGAATACATTGAAAAATGAAGGTAATTTAAAAAAATTAACTTTTACTGATAAGTGTGAAAGAAAAAATCTTTTTAGTATTAACCCATTTTTCTAATAAATATTACTTAATATTTTTAGGAAATGATGCCATACAAATTGGCTCTAGAACCAATTTTTTTCACCTTAAAAGGAAGCTGAGGTCTAAGGAAAAATTTTATCAAGAAAAATATCCTTCTCTTCCTTTCTCCTAGTAGAGAAATAGGAACAAGGAGATGCTAGTATTATACTCAAAGTCATAGTCATTTTATAAACTGGACTACTTCAGTTTCTTTGTTATGAGGAAAAGATTATCTGAGAGGAGAAAGGAAATGCTATCTCCAGAAATAACAGATAAAAACCAAAGGCATCAATAACACTTTAAGGGGCGGCTAGGTGGCGTAGTGGATAAAGCACCAGCCCTGGAGTCAGGAGTACCTGGGTTCAAATCCAGTCTCAGACACTTAATAATGACCCAGCTGTGTGGCCTTGGGCAAGCCACTTAACCCCATTTGCCTTGCAAAACCCTAAAAAAAAAAAAAAAAAAATAACACTTTAAGAAAGAAAAGTCTTTATAGCCATGAGGGGTACCTGTCACCCAAAGATTCCTAGGCATATGTCCCAAGGAGAAAAAAGTTGAGAAAAAAGTCCCATAGACATTAAAAGAGCTGTAGTACATTAACTGTGGCAGCAGAACAGAAGGAAACAAAGTAGAAAGCCATAGAGTGAAAATAGCTACAAAATATAGTACATGAATGTAGTGGAATATTAACAATGAATATAATTAGAGAAAGATGCTGAAACTTGATATGAATTGGTATAAAGTCAAGTAAACAAAACCAGGAAAATAATATAAATGTAAATGTAGGAGACATGCAAATTAATGTAAAACTAAAATAGAACTATAAAAATGGCAACACTCAAAACTACAAAAAAATGTCACAAATCTACAGGTATATAGAGAAAGCTGAACAAATTATTTTTGGCTTTGAAGATTAAAACTTCATTTGTGATCTTAAGTCATTTGGCATATCTCATTGTTAAGGGCTTCCTGGGAGTTTATTAAGTTTATGTTTATGTTTATGAAGTTTTTTTCAAGTTAGAAACGTTCAGCTATCAGGTCTTTGGAAAGGTTCATTTTTAAGACACTAAGTTGGAACAATGTATGACAGTCCATTCTATTTTTATTTATATAAATTATCACTGCATAAAATTTTTCTAAATCTCCAACAGACAGATACAAAACTGAAATTGTGTTTTCACAAGAACAAATTCTAAATTGTGTTTATATAACCTTTCGCATGAAAATGATAGGAAACCACTTTTCCTAAATCCAAGTTTAATTTCCCTAT
The DNA here is from genome assembly GCF_037893015.1 of Macrotis lagotis. Taxonomy (NCBI): domain Eukaryota; kingdom Metazoa; phylum Chordata; class Mammalia; order Peramelemorphia; family Peramelidae; genus Macrotis; species Macrotis lagotis. The sequence goes on from NC_133661.1 coordinate 10,225,132, forward strand.
TTGAAGACAGCTAGGTGACCGACTAGTGATCTTGGAGTCAGGAGGACCCAAGTTCCATTCCTGCTTCAGACTGTCAGTAGCTATAGGACGCTAAGCGAGTCGCTTCATTTCTCTCCTCAGTTCTTCAACTGTAATAAAGGGGATAATCATGACACCTACCTCCCAAGCTTGGCGTGAGGACAGGATGAGATAATAGTATACACGCAGCACGGTGCAGACCTTAGAATGCTAATGTCAAAGTTGACTATTATTATCATTAATTCAGAAGTTAGCTGAGACTAGTTTACCATGTTCGGTTTCCCCTTCCACTTTAAAATTCAAAGTGCTGATTAAAACTAAAGGCTATCCTATACTTTTCCAGAAAATACAGAATTTAGATGGCAATGCCTCAGCTGGTGCATCAGCAAAGCCTACTCAACCTACTTCCTCACATCAAGAGCGTACTCAGGACTTTTTCTGGGCTGATTAGAAGAAGCCTCCGTCCCCTGCCCTGCCAACCCCCTCGGGAATGCCAGTCCTCTCGCGGGTGTGTGGGCTCCCAAGGGCACAGACCCCCGGCCGGTCTTGGGGAGGAGCTGCAGAGCCCCCAGACGCCTCCCGAGGGGCCTTGGCAAACCGAGCTGGTCCGGTCTGGGGGCGCCTCGGCGGCCTGGGCGGCTGCGGGAGGTCCGGGCACGGGCACGGGCACCCGCTGAAGGCTCCGGGAAGCGGCTCCGCGGCGGGGGGTCCCCGCCACTTTCTGCTGTCCCCCCTCACCTAGCCGCGGGGCACGGCCCGGTCTGACCCGCCGTCCGGAGGAGCCTGCCCAGGGGCCCCGCGGCGGGCCGGGGGCTGCGCCGCCTCCCAAAGCATCGCGGAGAAAAGGGGGAGTCTCAAGCCGGAGCCCCCGGCCCCCCGGCCCGCTGTGCCCCGCCGGGGGCCGCCCCGCAGCGGCTCCCGCCCGCGGAGGCCGGGCCCCGGGTCCCCGAGGAAGAGCCCGACGCGGGGCCGGGGCTCGCCGGGACAAAGGCGGAGGCGGCGGCCCCCGGCCCGGCCCCCGGCTGCGGGGCCCCTGCCCGCCCCGGCCCTGCCCGCGGGCCCCGGGTACCTGGAGGCGGCGGCGGCGGCGCGTCTCGCGGAGCTGCGGGCCCGCCGGGCCCCGGCCTCCCTCCTGCGGGCCTCGCCCGCCCTGGGCCTGGGCCCGCGCCCGCTGCGGCCGCCTCCGCCTCCGCCTCAGTCAGGACATGGTCTCGGCGGGCCCGAGCGCGGCCCGGGGCGGCGGCGGCGGCGGGGCGCGGGGGGCCGGCGCGGGGCGTCCTCTCGGGGACCCCGCGGAGGCGGCGGCGGCGGCGGACAAGGCCGAGGCCGAGCTACACGGCGGGCGGCGGCGGCGACCGTGGCGGCGGCGGCGACGTCAAGGCCCAACCTGCGCGCTCTGCCGCCCCCTCATTGGCCCCGCCGCGAGACGCACGCAGCCAATGGGCGGCCGCCTCTTTCGGGCGCGGGGAGGGGGTGGGACCGGCCGGGCGCTGACGTCCCCCGGCCCGCCGACGGCCCCGCCCCGGGGCGGCTGCTCGAGAGGCGGTTGGTCACTGCGCTCCTCGACCACGCCCCCGAGCCCCGCCCCCGCCGCGCCTCGCTCCCCCTCCCCCTCGCCAGTTGCTCCGCCCTTTCTCCACCCCTCCCCTTTGCTCCTCCCATTCCCTCCCCAGAGGCTCCTCCCCTCCCCAGCTGCTCCTCCCCTCCCCCAGCTGCGCCTCCCCTCCCCTCCCCCAGCTGCTCCTCCCCTCCCCCACCTGCTCCTCCCCTCCCTCCCCCAGCTGCGCCTCCCCTCCCCCAGCTGCGCCTCCCCTCCCCTCCCCCAGCTGCTCCTTCCCTCCCCCAGCTGCTCCTCCCCTCCCCCAGCTGCTCCTCCCCTCCCCAGCTTCTCCTCCCCTCCCTCCCCCAGCTGCTCCTCCCCTCCCCCAGCTGCTCCTCCCCTCCCCCAGCTGCTCCTCCCCTCCCTCCCCAGCTGCTCCTCCCCTCCCTCCCCCAGCTGCTCCTCCCCTCCCTCAGCTGCTCCTCCCCTCCCCCACCTGCTCCTCCCCTCCCCCAGCTTCTCCTCCCCTCCCTCCCCCCAGCTGCTCCTCCCCTCCCCCAGCTGCTCCTCCCCTCCCTCCCCCAGCTGCTCCTCCCCTCCCTCAGCTGCTCCTCCCCTCCCCCACCTGCTCCTCCCCTCCCCCAGCTTCTCCTCCCCTCCCTCCCCCACCTGCTCCTCCCCTCCCCCAGCTGCTCCTCCCCTCCCTCCCCCAGCTGCTCCTCCCCTCCCTCAGCTGCTCCTCCCCTCTTTCAGCTGCTCCTCCCCTCCCCCACCTGCTCCTCCCCTCCCCCAGCTTCTCCTCCCCTCCCTCCCCCACCTGCTCCTCCCCTCCCCCTCCTCTCCCTTCTCCATGCCCCCTTGCCACCTCCCCTCCTTCCTCCCGCCTCCCTCTCAGTTCCCCACTTCGGCCCTGCTCCTCCTCCTGCTCCCTCCCCGCAGGAGCCCGAAGACCCGAGTCCCAACATGGTCCCTGGCACTGTGGGCAGCTGAGCTTGGGCAGCTCACTGAACCCGCCCGCCTCAGTCTCCTCATTTAGCCACAGGAGCCAGTGTTGCTGTGAGGACCAGAGGAACATTTGCCAAGACCCTTTAGCTGGGGCCACGGGGTGAGGGCTCATTCCTTTCCTTCCCTCCCAGGTGCCCGGGCACTGGGTCTGGGGTCCCGCCTTTACGACAGGCCTGTGGGTCTGGCTGCCATAGCTCTCACGGAGCTGTCAAGCAGGGATGGACCTCAGCTCAGAGGTTGGAAACTCAAAAGAAAATGTCATGACATCCCAACAGGGAGGGGAGTCAGATGGCCTTGAACCCGGCCCCAAAGTCAGGTTCCCCTGCTAGATTCAAGCACCTGCCAAACCTAAGATAAGCAATGGCTCCAACGTCCTGAGCTGCTTTCCCCACCGGTATATTCCTTTTAATGTGCATGGACCAGAAATAAGAGACCCTGCAGCCCCCTTAATACAGGGATGCTCCAAGCTGGAAAAATAGCACTCGGTTGGCCAGAACCCAAATAATCATTAATAGTAGTGCAGGTTTCTCCTGCCGCCAAACCTTCAGTAAATGCTCAACCATTTCTGCAACACCTAGAACAGAATCCAAATAGGCTTCCTTCAAAAACAGGGCACACAGGGCTTCCTTCAAAAATCCTCCACACAGAAGAAGAAAGGGTCTCAGGAGATAAATGGGTATGGAGGAAAGAAGGCAGAATACTGGAAACTTCAAAACAATCTAAGATTTCTAGCTGGAAAGCACCTTAAACAATATGGCCTAAGTAGGGCCCAAGGAGGGGAAGAGACTTGTCTGAGCTGAGGGTTGTATTCAAGTTCTCCCTGGCAAATACCACTGGGCACTAAGGAAGAGGATGGCTGCACTTTCCTTCTCTGACATCAAATCAGTGTTTTAATTGTATCTTTGCAAAACAGCAGAGGGTGATCAGACTTGACCAAATCACTTGAATATGAACTTCCATTAATCACAGCCATCCTTTTGTGAGGATGTTAAGGGCTAAGTCTCAAAATTTCTGAAAGAAGAGAGAAGCTTAGACAAAATCAGGGATCTTATCCCCCCCCCCAAAAAAAAGGTGATCAAGAAATAATCACTAGCTAGGCACCACCCTGGGCTACGGATATGAATATAACCATGAGGCAAATCTTTCCTCAAGGAGCTTACAATCTAATGAGGATAGTAATATGTCCTTCATTCTCAAAGAAGACCTTGCTCATCAAGGAGGAAAGGCCATGACATGCATGTGAACTGTATTTCAGTGAGAGACAGGGAGACAGGCTCACCAAGCATTCTCAACCATCCCAGAACAGACTCCAAACAGAGGTCAAGAATGGGTTCTAGTAAATTGTGGACAACTCCAGGTATCCTTTTCTTCAAATGACATTATGGTGATTCAACAACTCCAGAACATAGCAAAGTCTCCTGAATGAAATCTATAATCATGCAAAAACTTTGAGTTGAACTATCTACATAGGAAAAACCAAGTGAATGAAGGCCTATGATATACAGGTAGATGATCAAGCTATGGGACTGTTCTCTCAGTACAAATATCTTGGCAAGAAATTGTAATTGGAAAGTGAGATGAACTCAGGATTGAAGTGGAGAAAGAGCACAGTAAACTCAGACACATTTGGAAAATTACATCGTTCCCTCAAACTTCAAAAGCTCATCCTTCTAACCCCAATATCCTGCCAATGTTGTTGTATGACTGAGAATGATGACATGCTGGTTTCCAAAGAATTAGAAATGGGACTCACGCAAAGGGCACTACAGGGCTAGGCGATGGGAGAGAGCAGGCTGTTTGTTGTTTCTCAGTTGTTCCGCTGTGTTAAACTCTTGGTAACCCTACAGACTATATCCCTCCAGGTCCTTTTACCCTCTACTTTCTCCCCCAAACTCTCCAAGCTCATGTTCATCGTTTTCATGATACTATTCATCTCATCATCTGCTATCCCCTTCTCCTTTTAACTTCAAGTTTACCCAGCATCAGAATCTTTTCCAATGAGTCCTGTCTTCTCCTGATGTGACATCAAAGTATTTAAGTTTCAGCTTCAGTATTCGACCTTCCAATGAATAGTCACTTAATTTCTTTAAGCATTGATTGATTTGATCTCTTGCTGTCCAAGGAACTCCCAAAAGTCAACTCTAGCCCCGTAATTCAAAAGCACCAATTCTGCAGCTCAGGCTATATACTACATTGCAAATAATAAATTACAAAGGAAAGATAGTATAAAGGATCAGAAAAATGTACGGCTGAGGGCTGGGGGCAGGAGAAGAGATAGATTGTCATGAATCAAAACTGAAAAGGAAGAGATGAACAGTCTCAACTGCTTTGTCCACAGTATCAGTATCATTCATGGAAAATTCCCAGGATTTTGGGTGAACAGAACTGGAACAGATCTTGGGACAAACTTATGGAAGAATATGAGTGAAAAAAGGCAAATATAGGGGGTGAGGTGGGGAGATATGATCTTCATTGGGTAAGAGTGGCCACACACTGAGATCACAAATTCATTATATGTTATTGAATGAACAGCTCATTAGAAGGTTCATCAATCTATAGCTATATCTTGGACAGACATTGTGGATGACTAATTGCCCTCTGAGTTATTATGCCATGCTTCTAATGACCCCAAGCTTCTTCCTGACGTGAAGATATACCTTTTCAACATAAGTATTCTTCCAGTGATATTTATGATTATGAATCATGACCTATTCAGTCTCAACCCAAGAGTTTCTTACTGATTAGAAAGTCAGTATAGAAGAAGTCACCAGAAGGATCTGTGTCCAGAAAAGGAGATGGGCCAAAAATAAAGGATAAATGACCAATGGTTCCTTCAATGGTACTTATAATGAAGGGATATAGAAGGCAGCCCAACTATATGCCAGTAAGAACCATGTGATAGACAATGGAGCATTTTGGACAATAGATATACAAGGTGTAAGAGGTTGTGTATAGGTTTTGGCCAAACTGTTGGTAGCAATCGCCCATTTTGATGAAATCACAGATCCTTCAAATAATCCAAATATGGTCACATTAAAGGATTACCACTTTTTACACCGAAGCAATTCCTATCTAAAATTGCATTCCCCACCCCAGAAACCTGCCCATGAGCAAAATGCAGATATCAAAACAGAAGAGCAGATAAGTTTAATAATTTATTTAATAGAATACATCCCATTAGGAGTTTGAACCAGAATTTGCTGGAATGCACTGGTGTAAGGAGACTTAAATATCAAATAATTATAAATTAAAAACATTCCTAAAGTGACAAATCCTATTATATTTTAGCTATTTCATATTCCTTCCTTCCTTCCTTCCTTCCTCCCTCCCTCCCTTTCTTTCTTCCTTCCCTCCCTCCCTTCCTTTTTTATAATAATGATCAGGAATTTTGAAACAGACCTCCATTTCAATTGAAAAACATAAGATTTGGACTGGACATGGAACCTAAAATCTGCTCTCAGGTATCTGAAGAACTGCCATATGGAAGACAGATTCTACTCATTCACCATGGCCCCAGAAAGGAGAATAAGAAGACCAGGTGCAAATTGAATCCTCCTCAAGGCAGCTTGGTTGTCTTTGGTAAATTCAAGACCCTTGACCCAGATGAGATTTCTGTTCTGATTCTGAAAGAATCAGAAGATATAATGACTTGAATTACTGTTAGTAACACTGGAAGGATCACAGAACCCAGTAGAGCTAACACAAGAGTAGAAGAGAATGTCCTGATTTTCCAAAAATGGCAGAAGACAAAGTCTTTAAACTGTAGAAGGGGGGAATCCTGTCTTCAGTTCCTAGTGAGCTTAAGGAATAGACAGGATGCTCATGAAATCTGCAGATCATACAAAACTGGGAGGGACAGTTAGCCCTCTTAATGACTGAGTCAGTCAACAGACAGAAACTTGACAGGCTAGAACATTTGACTAAATCTAATGAGATGAAATTCTCTTTCTCTCTCTCTCTCTCTCTCTCTCTCTCTCTTTCTCGTTTTTGCAAAGCAGTGGGTCTAACTTGCCCAAGGTCACACAGCTAGGTAATTATTAAGCGTCTGAGGTTGGATTTGAACTCAGATCCTCCTAACTGCAGGGCCAGTGTTCTATGCACCACCTAGTTGCCCCTTCACGGGGATAAATGTCAAGTCTTACACATGACTAAAATAATGAACATCATAAAAACAAAATGGGAGAAGAATGGATAGACAGCAGCTGTTCAGAAAAAGGTCTAGGGCCTTGAGTGGACTGTGTGCTCAAGAAGAGTGTGCAGAACAATACAGCAGTCAGAAAGCCCCCTGAGATCTTGGAGCATGATTCCTAGCAATAAGGAGTGACAGACCTTGTAAGATCTTTAGAGGACTGGGCTCAATTCTGTCAGTTGCTCATACAAAGAGATCACAAAAAAGAGAAAAAGTCCCACATGCACAAAAATATTTATATCAACTCTTATTTGTAGTGGCAAAGAACTGGAAACTGAGGGGATGCCCATCAATTGGGGAATGACTGAATAAGTTGTAATATATGAATGTGATGGAGTACTATTGTGCTATAAGGAATCATGAGCCTTCATAAATCCTGGGAAGACTTTCATAAACTGATGACAAGTGAAGGGGGTAAAACCAGGAAAACATTGTACACATAAACAGCAACATTAGAAGATTATCAATTATGATGCAGCAACTCTCAGCAATCTAATGATCAAGGAAACTATCTGGAGACTTGTTATGGAAAGTGCTTTCCACATCCAGAGAAAAAAAAAACGAGTCTGAATGCAGAACAAAACACACTATGTTCATTTTTTAAAGTTCTTTTATGTTTTTTTTCTTTCTTTCTCATAGTTTTTCCCCCTTAATTCTGATTCTTCTTTCACAACATGACTAATATGTAAATATGCTAAACATGATTATATATGTAAACCCTACATCAAATTACTCACTGCTATGGGGAGAGGGCAGGGAAGATAGTAGGGAAATGTGGAACTCAAAAACTTGCAAAAGGATGAATTGGTGAAAACTATCTTTGCATATAATTGAAATAATTTTTTTAAATAATTAAAAAGAAAAAGGGCAGGGTTAGCCTGGAGAAAAGTGCATTCTGAAGGATTAATTTCAGAGCTGATATATTCTGTTCAGAAGAGATTCATGAACTAGAAAGAAGTGAAGGGAAGTTACAAAGAGGCAAAGTTAATGTCAGAATGTTTCTAACAATTGAGAATGTTCCCCAGGTTCAATGGGCTGCCATGAATGATTGGCAGCTTCGACCTCCTCTGAGGTCTTCAAATAGAGGTTAGTTGACTATTTGTTAGCTTATATAATCATGGTTATATAGATAGGACTAGATGATTTAAAAAAAGTCTTCAAACGGAGGCTAAGAGCTTTCCCCAAGTTCAATGGGCTGCTAAGAATGGTTGGCAGCTCCCTCTCCTTCAAGGCCTTCAAGCAGAGATTCAATGATCACTTACTTGTTGGTTTATGTGATCGTGTGAATTCTTTTGGTGCCTTGTTAGGACTAGATGATCAATGAGATATTTCCCACTGGAGGCCGGGTCACTTGTTGATTTATTGTTATTTAGAGAAGAGATTTTTCTGGGTTGCGTAGGTAGGTCTAAATGATGGATGAGAGGTCTTCAAGCAGAGACAGGATATTCATTGTGGATTCTAGTGGGTATTCCTGTGGTGCATAGGTAATACTAGATGGCCAGTGAGATCCTTTGCCACTGCTCAATTCTGTCATTCTTTGACTATATTTAAAAGCGATCTGGTCTAAAGTCAGAAGGAGTTGGATTTTAGTCCTGGCCTGTCTGACTTAGGACAAGCCAGTTAACTTTCCTGCCACACAAATCAACATTCTAAGACTAGACTGCACAACAATTGCAAATCTGCATTAGTAGGCATTCAAGCAGGAATTCCACTTAATTTACAGGTCCAAGACCAAACATAAAATATCCAGTAGATTGTAGGCATTTACATGAATCCTGTTGAATTTAATTTAAAACAAATTACCAAGAGGCAAGACAGGGTGAATTTCCTGTCTCAGTTTGAAGGGACTGCTTTAAAAAGTAGTGAACTTTTATAAAGTTTTTTGGAGGCAGTCAAGATAGCTCATCCAAGCTCTCCCCTAAACTACTCCAAATACCTTTAAATAAAGACTCTAACCAAATTCTAAAGTAGAAAAACCCACAAAAAGACTGAGTGAAACAATGTTCTAATTCAAGATAACTTGGAAGATCTGGGGAAGGGTTTCCTGCCACTGGATTAAGAGGAGCACAGTGCTTGGAGTGCCCTGAGCAAACTGGCCCCAGCAATCCAGGAGCAAGAAGTGGAGCAACTGGGTCAGCAGCAGTGGTGGTGGTTTCCAGAACTCTCAGCGCAGGGATTGCCAAGGACAACTCGGAAGGTCATCAGGAAAACTTGTAAGTACCTTGAAGTATCTCGGAAATCAACTACAAAAACCCTCAAAAGCTTGGGACAGTGCATCCTCCACCCTGGAAGCAGGCTCCACCTGAACAAAGAGTTAAAATCAAGTCATTGGCCAAATGAAGAGAGAGATACAAAAGCCCATTGAAGAAAAATAATTCCTTTAAATATAGAATAGAGCAAAGGGAAGCTAATGACTTTGTGAGAAATCAAGAACAATAAAACAAAGTCAAAAGAATAAAAAGCTAGAAGAAAATGTGAATTATCTCATTGGAAAAACAACTGACCTGAAAAAGTAACCCAAGAGATAATTTTAAAATTATTGGATTATCTGAAAGCCATGACCAAAAAAGAGACTAGATATTTTTCAAGAAATTATCAAGGAAAACTGCTCTGATATTCCAGAAGCAAAGGGTAAAATAGAAATTAAAAGAGTTCACCCATCACCTCCTGAAAAAGATCCCAAAATGAAAGCCGCCAAATTTCAAATGAAAAATAGCCAAATTTCAGACCTCCCAAGTCAAGGAGAAAACCAGACAATTCAAATATCTCAGAGCCATAGTCAGGATAACCCAAGATTTAGCAGCTTCTATATTAAGGGATTATAGGGCTTAGAATATGATATTCTAGAAAGCAAAAGAGTAACAATTACCAGCAAAATTGAACATTCTTTTTCAGGGGAAAAGATGGATATTTAATGAGGTAGAGGACTTTCAAACTTTCCTGATGAAATGATCAGAGCTGAACAGAAAATTTGATCTTCAAATACAAGACTTGAGGGAAGCATAAGAAGGTAAACAGGAAAGGCAAATCATAAGGGACTCGATGTTTAATTGCTTGTATTCCTACATAGGAAGATGATACTGATAACTCACATGACCATTCTCATTTATTAGGGCAGTCAGAAGGAGCATATATAGAGACAAGGCACATGTGGGAGTCAAATTTGTAGGAATAACATTAAAAAGAGTTAATGGTTGAGAGAAGAATATAATGGGACAAATTGTTTCATGTAAAAGAGGCAAGAAAAAGTTTCTGCAATAGAGTGGACAAGGTGGAGGGGGCAGCGAGGAGTGAGTGAGCCTTACTCTCATCTAAAGAAAGTTGGAGAGGAAAGGAATGGGAGAAAGGGAGTGGGGTTGGGAGGTGATAGAAGGGAGGGAAGATTGTGAGAGGATGCAAATACGCTTTTGAGGAGGAACAGGGTACGAGGAGAGACAGAACAGAATAAATGGGGATAGGGGAATAGGATGGAGAGAAATAGCAATAATAACTATGGGGAAAAATATTGAAACAAGTTTCTATGATAAAGATTTCATTTCTCAAACACAGAAAACAGTCAAATTTATAAAAATAAGAGTCATTCCCCTATAGATAAATGATCAAAAGATGTGAGTAGTTTTCAGATGAAGTTATCAATGCAATCTATTTAAATTATTTTTTTAAATATCCTAATTCACTAATGATAGGAGAAATGCATGTTGGCAATTCCAACGTACTACCTTATATCTACTTGATTGATTAATAGAACAGAAAGAGAAAATGACAAATGTTGGAAGGGATGCAGAAAAAAATGAAACATTAATGCATTGCTGGAGGAGCTGCAAAATGATTCAATAATTCTGTAGAGCAATTTGGAACTAAGCCCAAAGCGTGCCTATCCCTGGACTTAGCAATATCTCCACTAGGTCTTTTTTTCCAGAAGAGATGAAAAACAGGAAGGAAAAGGACCTACAATTTATAGCAGCTCTTTTGGTGTCAGGAAGCTGGAGACTAAGGAGATATCCATCAGTTGGGGAATGGTTGAACAAACTGAGGTATGTCATTATGCTAGTCTGCCATAAGAAATGATGAACAGGATGCTCTCAGTAAAAAGAGCTTGCACATGAGCTGATGCAATGGGAAACAGCAGCTATAAGCATCACCAATGTTGTAGAATGATCAGCCTCAAGGACTTCCCTCTTCTCAGTCAAGCTGTAGCCCAAGAGAACTCTGAGGGACTGGTGATAAAGAGGAGCTGCTGGCTGAATGCAGACTAGAACATACTTTTTTTAAACATTTTTTCATGAAGTTTCTCTTTCTTGGGTGGGGTATGTTTACTATTACATAATACCAATTGTGGGAATGTTTTTCATAAATATACATTTTAGTCCTATGTAAAGTAACTTACTTTCTCAATTGGGGAGGGAATTCAGAACTCAAGGTTTTAAAAGTGAATGTTGTGGGGCAACTGGGTGGGGTGGATAGAGCACTGGCCCTGGAGGCAGGAGGACCTGAGTTCAAATGAGGCCTCAGACACTTAATAATTCCCTAGCTGTGTGACCTTTGGCAAGTCACTTTAACCCCATTGCTTTGAAAAAACCTAAAAAAAAAAAGTGAATGTTGAAACTTCTTTTTACATGGAACTGGGGGCTATATAAAATATAAAAAATACTTTCATAAATATGTCAAACATGCTTGTACATATATAACATATATCAGATTATTCGTTGTCATGGGGATGGGGTAGGGAAGAGTGGGAAGGAGAAAAATGTGGAATTCAAAAGCTACAGAAATGATGAATGTTGAAAACTATTATTGCATATAACTGAAGAATTGAATTAAATTTTTTTAAAAAGCGGGCTTCACCTCCTTTCAGACCTTCAGGCATAGATTGAATCACTGACCACTTGAAAGACATTGTAATGGAATCTCAAATTTAGGTTGGATTGCAAGATCTCTGATATCTCTTCCAACTCAGATATTCCTTCCTCTTCAACAAAGGGAGCACCTTGCACAATGATTCTATACACCCTATCCTGTAGATTCAAGGAAAGTCATAGAAATCTTTTTTTCTCAGTTTGTTTTGGAGTTTAGAAAGAACAAATTGAATTTGTACATTTTTCCTTTTCTTGGCACACTTCTTCAATGCTAAAAGTCATTCAGTTCAATTTCTTCCTTTCACAGAAGAGAAAAGCCTTAGAGAAACAGATCTAGAGATTTAGAAGATCAAAGAATTTGTGGGTTACAAGAGATGTTAAGAGTCTCCCACTGCGGGGGTGGCTAGGTGGCACAGTGGATAAAGCACCGGCCCTGGAGTCAGCAGTACCTGGGTTCAAATCCGGTCTCAGACACTTAATAATTACCTAGCTGTGTGGCCTTGGGAAAGCCACTTAACCCCATTGCCTTGCAAAAACCTTAAAAAAAAAGAGTCTCCCACTGCGAACTATAGCTAGAAGGAATCCCCAGTATAACACGACCAACAAGTGGTTATCTAGCCTTTGCTTACAGACTTCCAAGAACAGTGAGTCTTCCCATGCAGGTAGCCCAGGCCACCATCTTGGCTAATGGTTATGTCCATGAGGGTTAAGCAGGACAAATTCAGACTCCTTTCTTCATGACAGCCCTGCTGATATTTGAACCCCACCCAAGGTCATACAGGTATCAAGGAGCAGACCTGGACTTCTTACTCCAAAACCATTGCTCTTCTAATAGCCCAAGGCTGACTTCCCTTTTCTGTGTCTGGTTTAACAAAGACCTGATGGGCTACTTAGGAAACTGCATAGATGAAAAAAGTATTTAAAAAACATAAATTTGCTCTTCTTAAGATGCACCTAAATCAATGACAGCAGGAGTTTCTCACCTTATTTTCTGCAAGTGTCACTTCTATCAAATGCAAAAGTTGCCCCTTTTGTGCTTTTAGAGATTTCCAGAATGAGCCTTGGGAGACAAACTTTCTTCTAGACCTCAGTAGAATTCTGCTATTTCACTCATCATGTTGCAATTATTTATTCTGTTTTAAGCAAGACAGTGTCATCAGGTCTTTCTCCTGGACATTTGTCCCAGATATGTCCTGGAAAACAGGACATAAATATGTCCTGTTTATTTATATTGGGATGAATATAGAATCTGACCACCAGATATCCTCGGAATTACTAAAGAATATTATGTTTCATCACCATGAGTAAGAAGTTATAATCATAGCAAGATGAGTTTATAACTGAATTAATAAATTTTAAATCTGCGAGTGGAGCCAAGATGGAGGAATAAAGGCAGGAACTTACCTGAGTTCTCCCCCCCAAACCACTCCAAATATATTTAAATAATGACTTGAACACACAAAAGGACTGAATAAAACAATTTTCCAACCCAAGACAACTTGGAAGACCTGCATGCAGGGTCTGTTACAGCAATATTAGAAAAGGCTCACAGAACAGACCAGACACACAGGAGCAAACCAGTTCCAATCATCTAGAAACAGACCACAGGGGCACCTGGGTTGAGCAATGGTGGTGGTTTCTAGACCTCTTAGCCCAGGAATTGTCAAAGATAATTGGGAAGTTCAACAGGAAAACCCTGACAGTCCAGTCCAGCAAGGGTCTCAGCCTGGCCCTGACCCCTGGCAGCTGTTTCCAGAGTGCTCAGCCTGTGGACAAGAAGGGGATTGGAAGAGACTGCAGAAGTCTCTTTGCTATCCTTGAGGCAGGATTCTGTTGTTTCACCTATACTCAGATCCAGGTCACAGTCTGGGGCCCCAGTCTCAGGAAAAGGAGTAGAAACACAACAGAGATTAAGGTGTGCAGCACCGTAGGGACTCTCCTCACAGTTCCAGGAAGAAAGGAGTGCTTGTTGTCATTCACAGGGCAGAGCACAGGCCAGGAGAGCAGTCATAGCCTCAGGAAGTGAGAACTTGCAGATCCCTGGGGAGTATCCCTGAAAACACCTTCAAAAACCCTCAAAAGCTTCCTCCACCCTGGAAGCAGAGGCCCATCTTAACAAAGAGTTAAAATCAAGTTATAGGCTGGGGAAATGAACAAACAATAGAAGAAAAAATCCAACCATACACAATTACTTTGTTCCTATGGACCAAAATATAAAATACACACTCAGAAAATAACAAAGTCAAAGCTCCTACATCCAAAGCCTCCAAGAAAAATGTAAGTCTCAGCTATGGGGAAACTTAAAAAAGATTTTGAGAATCAAAAATAGAGGAAAAATGGGAAGAGAAATAAGCATAATGCAGGGAAAATCATGGAAAACCAAGTCAGATACAAAAAAATACTGAAGAAAATAACATCTTAAAAACCAGTTTAGGTCAAATGGAAAAAGCAGTCCAAAAGGCCAATGAGGGGAATTCCTTAAAAAGCAGAATTGACTAGATGGAAAAAGAGATACAAAAGTACTCTGAAGAAAATAATTCTTTGAAATGTAGAATGGAGCTAAAGGAAGGCTGATGACTTTGTGAGGAAATCAAGAAACAAAAGCAAAAAATGAAAAACTAGAAGAAAATGTGAAATATCCTACTGGGAAAAAACAACTGATCTGGAAAACAGATCCATAAGAGATAATTTAAAATTACTGGACTACCTGAAAAATCATAATAAAAAAACCAGCCTAGACTTTATATTTCAAGAAATTCTCAAAACTGTCCTGATAACCTAGAAGCAGAGGGTAAAAAAGGATCTACCATTCACCTCCTGAAAGATATCCAAAAATTAAAACTGCCAAGAATATTATAGTCAAATTTCAGAACTTGCAAATCAAGGAGAAAATATATAAGTAGTCAGAAAGAAACAATTCAAATATTGTGGAGCCACAGTCAAGATAACACAACATTTAGCAGCTCCTATATTAAGGGCTCCATAGGGCTTGGAATATGATATTCCAGAAGGTAAAAGAACTTGGATTATAACCGAGAATCAGCAAAACCGAACATACTTTTTCAGGAGAAAAGACGGACATTCAGTGAAATAGGGGACTTTCACACTTTCCTGATGAAATGGCCAGAGTCGAATAGAAAGTTTGATCTTCAAGTACAAAACTCAGGTGAAGCATAGTGTGGACAAGAAGGACTAATTATGAGGAACTTAATGATGCTGAATTGCTTATATTCCTGCATGGGAAGATGATACTGTTAACTCACATGAACCTTCTCATTTATTAGGGCAGTTAGGAGGAGTACATTTAGACAAGGCACAGGAGGGTGCTGAATATGCAGGTATAATATATCACAAAGATGGAATTAATGGGTGAGAAAGGTATGTACTGGGAGAAAGGGAAAGGAGAGGTAGAATGGGTTATTTCACATGAAAGAGGCAAGAAAAAGTTTTGGCAGTGAAGTGGAAGAGGAGGGAGGTGAGGGGAAGTAAGCAAGCCTTATTCTCATCAGAAGTGACTCGGAGAGGGAATATATACCCTCAATTGGGTATAGAAATCTATCTTACCCTAGAGGAAAATAGAAGAAAGAGGACAGGAGGAGGGGAGGGGGTGTGGAGGTGATAAAAAAGAGAAGATGGGGGAGAGGGTGTCAGATGCAATATACTATTGAGAAAGGATAGGGTGAAAGGAGAGAGAGAGAGAGAGAGAGAAGAGCATAAATGGGGATGGGGGAATGGAATGGAAGGAAACAAAAGCTAACAAAATCAACTGTGGGAAAAAATAGTGAAGCAATTTCTTTGATGGACTTATGATAAAAATGCTATCATCCATCCTAAAGAGAGAGCTGATGGCATCTGAATACAGACTGAAGCATACTTCCCTTCCACACACACATTATTTTTCTTGAGGTTTCTCTTTGTGGGTGGGGGGGGAGGTTTATATTCACATTTACAACATGACTATTTTAGTAATGTTTTTCATGGCTACACAGTTTTAATCTATACCAAGTAGCTCACTTTCTCAATGGGAGAAAATAGGTGGGAAGAAGGGAGAGCAGTGGGAACTCAAGATTTTGGAAGTTAATGCTGAAACTTGTTTTTGCATGTAGCTGGGGGGGAAATTAATAATAAAATAAATGAATTTTTAAAAATTTAAAAATGTTTTACAAAAATAAATTTTAAATCTACAACTAATTAGTTATAAAATCCAGTCCAGTTTCATTCGCTCCAACACATATTTGTGAAGCCCTAGGAGGCATTTAATATCTATTTCAAAGATTGCCGGCATGAGCATTGGGAGGCAACCTTTCTTCTAGACTTCAATTGAATTCTGTCATTTCACTCATTCTATTCCAATTATTTATACTATTTCAAGCTAAACAGTGCCATTCTGGCCTAGCACTCTGTTGTCTGTGCCATCTAACTGCTTTATTAGGAAATTCAATAAATTTTAAGGGCCTATACTCAAGTATCAGAGGTACTGTTCCACCTGGGTGACCCAACCCATCTCTCTCTCTCTATCGCTCTCTCTCTCTGACATATACATATCCCCCTCCCTCTGCATTGAAACTTTGAAGGCAGGGGCTGTTTAATTTCTGTCTTTCTATACCCATACCTTAGACAATCCCTGGTGCACACTTAGTGGTTAATAAATAATTGTTGAAATAATGAGTGAACTACTAGCAAAAGAGATTATTTGAAAGGTTCCAGGAAACATCAGTTCACTGAAAACTGTCTCAAGAACAATGAGGAAAGGCAAGAAATAAAATCAAGACTCAACAAACCTAAGGAGGAGTATCAGTGGTCTCTCTCATGCTGTGTAGAAGATAGGACCTGAGATGAATGATTCTCAACAGAGTGCTGAACCAAGAAATAAGACTCAGATCTTCCCATTGTGGGCTGCATATGACAGGTTTGTTTAAAGGTTCTTTCTTTGTGGTGGATTGGATAGAAGAGTGGGTAAGGAAGAACCAGGACTCAGCCACCACATTCAGAGCTAGAGGAGGACAGTGATTTCTGCCCTCTACTTGATGCAGACAAGTCCTCTACTTGATGCAGAGTTTCACTGTGGGTTTAGGTCGAGGGCAAGAGACAGTAACCAGCCCAAAACTGCAAGAGGAGACAGAGCCTGAACTTGGAAAAATATTCAATTCAAAATTGAAGACAAATAAGATACAGTGAAGCTAACAACATGAAACTCCTTATAACTGCTTTAATTTGTGTTTCTCTAATCAGTAATGATTTGGTACATTTTTTCATATCATTACTGATTAGAAAAATGCAAATTAATATAACTATGAGATACTACCTCATACCTGTCAGATTGGCTAAGATAACAAAAAAAGGAAAATGATCACTGTTGGAGAGATTGGGGGAGGATTGGGATAATATGCATTGTTGTTGGAGTTGTGAACTAATCCATTCTGAAGAGCAATATGAAACTAAGCCCAAAGAGCAATAAAACTGATCATATCCTTTGACCCAGAAATACCAGTACTGGGCCTCAATCCTGAAGAAATCATAAAAAATGGGGAAAGTTCCACATGTTCCAGCTTTTTTTTTGTAGTGGCAAAGAAATGGAAATTGAGGGCATGCCCATCCATTGGGGAATGGCTAAACAACTATAGTATATGAATGTTATGGAGTGCTACTGTTCTATAAGAAACCATAAATGGTCAGACTCTAGAGAAGCATGGAAAGAATTACAGGAACTGATGCTGAGTAAAGGAAACAAAACCAAGAGAACATGCACACATTAACAATGATATTGTGAGTTGATCAACCTTGATGGATGCAACTCCTCTCAGCAATTCAGAGAGCTAGGACAACCCTGGGAGATATGTTAGGAACAATGCTACCCACATCCAGACAAAGGGAAAAACCAAAATAAAACTATAGAATCTGAATGAACACTATGTTCACTTTTTAAAAAATTTCTCTTATGTGTTTCCTTCCTATTCCATGTGTTTTCTTTCCTTTCCCTTAGTCCTAAATCCTCATACGGAAAATGACTACTATGTAAACATGCTAAACACAGATGTATACATACAGTGTTCTCTAGACTGCTGCTGAGAAGAAGAGGGTGGAAGGAAGGGAAGGTGGAAGAAAATTGTGTAACTTATATGTATGCATGCAAATGAATGTTGAAAAACTTTCATAGCATGTTATTAGAAAGATAAAATATGAATTAAAAAAGAATAAAAAAGACAAGAATCCTAATTCAATGAAAAAATACTGAGTTATGAGAACTGCCCCCCAAAAAACCCAAAACAAAATAATTCCTCAATAATTATAAGTAGGATGGCACTAGGCGGTACAGTGGAAAGAGTACTGGTCCTGGAATCAGGAGGACTTGAGTTCAAATCCAGCTTCATACACTTAATAATTCCCTGGTTCTGTGATCTTGGGCAAGTCATTTAACCCAATTGCCTTGCAAAAATTTAAATCAGAAAACACAAACAAAAAACTCTTAATAGTAGAGGGGAAAAAGTGAAGGAAGAGTTGAAACCAAAGCTAAAGAATGAAATGAGGTTTGGAAATAAAACAGCATAGACCAGATGGAGGACAACCTGATCCAAGCACTGAACACCCTGAAAATAGGATGGAGTAAAAACAAATACAAACAGAAATAAATCAAAAGACTGAGAAGAATGAATTAGGAAGTGGAGGAAAGACTGAGACTAAGAAAATAGATGTGGTTATTATCACCAACAACTAGAAAACAGAATGAGAAAACCATACAAATCCAAACAATCTAGTTTCCATATTTGAAAAAATCCTCCAAGAAAATATTCTAGAATTATTCAATTCAAGGGCGGGAGTTCCCATCAAGAAGGGAAACTAAACATTCTCTCCAGTCCTGAAAACTCAGTTGCTCCAAAATAAGAGTCATGTACAAGAAATAAAGCAATTTCAGCTGTCTCCATCAGCTATCCTACTTTGACAGACTAGTATAGCCAAAGACAAAGACTTGCAACAGAAATGAACTCTACAATCTCCACCCTACATATGCCATGGAAGGAGAGAGGAAAGTGAGAAGCTTGCTTGGCCTCGGATAGCAGTGTGGGAGTGCCCTGTGCCAGGGTATGGGGAACTGCACCAAGCCTGAAGGAGAGGAGATTGAGATCAGCTGAAGCTAGTTTAGACCCATTAGTAGTCATAGGCGTAGGAACTGAGGCTGGTGAAAAGTGACGTCCTAGGGGGCGGCTAGATGGCACAGTGGATAAAGCACCGGCCCTGGAGTCAGGAGTACCTGGGTTCGGATCTGGTCTCAGACAATAATTACCTAGCTGTGTGACCTTGGGCAAGCCACTTAACCCCATTTGCCTTGCAAAAACCTTAAAAAACAAAGTGACTTCCTAGGCAGAGGAAGAGGCTGAGCTAGTTTTGAGGGCCCAGTTCTGAAGAAAGGGCCATCAAAGGGGAAGGAGTCAGAAAGTGAATACAATCATTATTATTATATAGTATTTATACTATATAATAAAAGGACTGAAGGAATACAGATCAAAATTACAAAAGATCTAGGAAAATAAAAATTCCATTAAAGATGTTTAACACAAGCATATAAGCCAATAGGAAAGACATTAGTAACATATGGCCTCCAGATCATATGAATAAATTCAAATATCTCTGAATAAATACTGAAAGACAAAAGGTAATTAGTCAATACCTGATTAAGGAGAAGACTCTCTTAAATTCCCAAGATAGCATGGTACCACAATAGTATGTTCCTGAGTGGTTCAAGAGAGAAAGCAAAACTTATGACCTGCATGGTAGACATAATTAATTAAATTTAAAAAAAATTTAAAAATAACTTGAATCCACAATGGGAATCCAATGGAAACAAACACTAGAGAGACTACTAGATAAGATATATGAATAACAGAAGTGAAGGGAAATCTGGAAGAGAAGCAAAAAAGCATTCAAAGAAAATATGATCTCCATTCAAGCAAAACAAAATGAACTCAAACAGAATCTAGAGATAACTTAAGGATTCTAGATCTTCCAAAAGAACATGTCAAAAACACTATTATGCAAGAAATAATATAAGGAACTGCCCAGAATTTCTGAACATAGGAAACAGGGTAAAGAGAAGTATCCACAGAGAAACCTCAGGAAAAACTCTAGGGTACAAATTCAAAGACTCCCAGAGGTAGAGTGATAGAAATGAGACTAGGGAAAAATGGGGGCCAGATGGTGGTGGGCTTTCAATATCAAACTCAGGAACTTAAGACTGATCCCAGGGCAATGGACAATCACTAAGGGCTCTTAAGTAGGGGAGTGACACAGTTAGATCCACACCCCCAGTTCCATCAACCCTTTTACTGTGCAGCTTCAAAGACCCTCTTCATCTTGGTTCTAGTCAGTCTCCAACTCAGCCAATGCATAGAACCATAGCACTGGCATCATGAGGTAGTCCCAATAATGGAAACCACTGTTTAGTTACTGTTAAGTTACTCAGAAAATGGGAGGCTTTCTACTATCCTTACACATGAAAAGATGTCCAGACTCCTACATTTTTAAAAGTGGAGATGGGGATATTTGACCTAGAAGACAAGAAATGTTAGGACCAGGACAAAACTGTCAGGTTCACTTGCATGCAGGACAGTCATGAGTCCCATCCGTTTGATTCTCAGGATTCCTACCTTAATACAAGGCTCCCATCCAGAAGTGGCTTTCCAAGAACAGAATGTGAAGACCACCACCAGCCCTAGAACTGAGTGTGTCTTTGAATTAAGCTGTTCAACCTTCTGCTTTTATACCGCAACATAAACAACCATGCTAATATTTGAGAAATAGGAATGACCTAATTTTTCTACATGTCATTCAAGAGAACACAACTATACATTCCAGATTTGCCCTCCGATGGCAGTCTTCACTTAAATGTATGAACGCAGCACTGGTATCCCTCCTTCCCTATCAATTCCAGTTACTTGGAGACTTACAGAGATTTTCACCAACGAGTCAGACCAGCCAGTGATGCTGGAAGCAGGAGGCCTTTATTAGGCGGGTTTTAACTCACACAAAGGAAGGCATAAGGCCTAACATGGGATATCCAGGGTTGGGGGAGGGGCAAGCATGGACACAGTCATGGAGGTCTCTGGAATCTGGTGGAGGAAATGGGTGGGGTCTTGAGGTCATAACAGGAGTCAACAATGGTCCTACTAGAAGTTGCATTGCATGTGCTACTCCCAGGTTATAATTAGCTCCAGTTGACGGCTGGAGCGCCTGGATCGTCATCACCGCCTCTCCATTGGCTCATCCTATACACTGGGATAACTTGATACAGGTGAGGGCCACAGCAATCTGTAAGAAAGGAGAGGAGTTCTTCCTTGAATACAGCTGATGAGCTTCCCAGCGTTGATGTCACAGGCAGGATGCCACTGAGGACATGACGGGCTCCCAAACAAGTGAGAAGGAAGGAGGGAGGCTTCAGAGCTATTCCAGTGTTTGGATTACTCACATACTCTACAAGTGGATCACACACACACACACACACACACACACACACACACACACACAGACGAAAAACAATCCCTCAAGAAGGGGATTCCCCTCTCTGGGAAGTAAGCAGGTTGGATGAGACTGGAAGGTGGTTTTACCTCTCAATGTACGATCCCAAAACACAAATTCTGAAGCACTGTGTACACTAATGGGGAAGGTTACACTCCCTCTAATGCCATTCCTTGGGGCTGATCAGCCTTTTAAAAAAGAGCTAGCTAAGGATGCATTGGGACATATTTGAATTTAGCCCAGACAAAAGAAAGGCAGCAGCACGTCCTAGTAGGTAGAGGGCTGGCCTGGATTCAGGAAGGTGGGTTCCAATCCTGCTTCAGACACTCAGCGGACTGTGGGCAAGTCACCTATAACTTCTCTGGATCCCAGGCAAGTCTCTAAGACCATGAGTTCCTGATCTCCATTCCCACACTGGGAATCCCCTACTCTTATGATATCACAATTCTACCTCTCTCCCCATACCCCCAATTCTCATCCGAAACTATGAAAAGAATGATATGGTAGGGGTTATTGTTCCTAAGGGAAAGATAAAGAAACTGAGGGTCAAAGATTAGGGGACAAGAGTCCAGTGTAGTAGTACTATGGAGAGAGGGCTGGTCCTTGGTTTCTAGCCCTATAAGTACCAGCTAGGCAGTCTTGAAGTCACTTTATTTGTCCGATGAGTGGGGGTGGTGTAGAGGAGTTGAGGTCCCTTCCATAATTTAATGACCTGTGATTCCAGGCACTTTCCCCTCCACTATGTGACCTAACTCCTAGAGTTAAGAGAAGTCTTTGAAGAAAACCAACAATCAGAGGCAGAGAGAAATTGCCTGTGGTGACAGAATTTTTATTCTTTAGCACTGATAGCTCCAGAAGCACTCCCTACATGATGAAATCATGGCTTAGCCCTTTCAACACACTTTTCTTTCTTTAAACACAAATGACTTATTGGTGCCCTTTGTTTTTAGATCATTTCCGATATTCTGCTCTTTCCTCCTTACCATGATAGAAGTGAAGGAAGAAAACAAGGGAAAGTGAGTCCAACAGAACTGGGGACATGAGCTGGGTCTTCATGGAAGGGAATGATGATGGGTAGAGATGATGGGGACCTATTCTTTCTTTAAACACAAATGACTTATTGGTGCCCCTTGTTTTTTAGATCATTTCTTGATATTCTGCTCTTTCCTCCTCACCATGATAGAAGTGAAGGAAGAAACCAAGGGAAACTGAGCCCAACAGAACTGGGGGACCTTGGCTCTCTGCAGTGAGGTGCAAGCCAGGCCGGTTCTTTCAATGCTATTTTTAGGTACATTTCAATGTGCTTTTCAAATCAATGCTATCAACTTAGCTGGAAAAGAAAGGACGCGAAATAGTGTATCCCAGGTAAGGCCCCCCCCCAAAACTCTGCTGGGCTCCCCATGACTGAGAAGGTAGAAAATGCTTCCCACAGCAGTCCCCCACTGGCTCCAATGCCCCTTCCTTTACACTGCCTCCTTTCTCTGCTCTCTTCTGCCCAAGAAGGTGACTCCCCA
Organism: Macrotis lagotis; assembly: GCF_037893015.1. Taxonomy (NCBI): domain Eukaryota; kingdom Metazoa; phylum Chordata; class Mammalia; order Peramelemorphia; family Peramelidae; genus Macrotis; species Macrotis lagotis. The sequence continues at coordinate 10,247,764 of NC_133661.1, forward strand.
CTTCTCTTCTCCCTCAGTCCCCCACCACAGAATAAGTCCCCATCATCTCTACCCATCATCATTCCCTGCCAAGGCCCAGGTCATGCACTGTAACCTCCATTGGGCTCTCCTGATCCTGAGACGACACCATCCTTTCAAGGGCAACTAGCTAGCTCATCATGGTTGCTTTATGGAGGTTTGTTTCTTCAGCCTGGATTTTCCATTGTACTTTTGCCTGTACTGGAGGGGAGGGGAGGGGAGAGGAGGGGAGGGGAGGGAAGGGGAGGGGAGGGGAGGGAAGACTAGACTAGACTAGACTAGACTTGGACCTCCTCTTTACATGACTTTGGCCTTGTATCACAGTTTGTTTACCTTGTCTTCTCTCCCCTGGTAGATTTAATATGTTTGAACATAGTTCATGCTTCTATCTTCAACTCCTAGTAATATGTATATATATATATATATATATATATATATATATATATATATATATATATTGCAAATGGTAGGTATATACAGCTTTTATATATGAATTTAACTCAGTGATTAGGCAAGAAAAAGGATCTGGCTTTAGTTTGACTAAGTTTAAAAATGTATGGAACCAAAAAAAAGCTTTTCTCATCCAAGTCAGGATGAAGATGGGTGGGGTGTCATTGGCTGCCATTTGTCTGGATTCAAAGTATTTCCATTCAAAAGTCCCTCCAGCCTAGACTGTGTTGGGGGAGTCAGTACAGAGTCAAAAATGTTATATGGTTTACAATATGCCATTGAGTAAAATTAAAAATGTAATTGGGAAATTTTCAACAAAATTAGTATACAATAAAATATAGGTGATATTAATGAGTAGTTATAATGAGTAGTTATTTTATGCCAATATATAACCCACAGTCATCCTTTTGCATGGTTTAATGCCTCCTATTTCTATTCGGGTTCAACATCAATGACTTAATACAAATTTATTAAGGTAGAGCCAGGAAGAAAAGGCACAAAGTATGGAGTCAATGGTGGTTGGGGAGAGATGACCACTTAGGCCTAATCATCCGCATAAAAAAGTCAAATGGATGAAGAGTACCTAATGGATGTACAACACAGAGAGTTCATTCAGATGGACAGCTAGATAGATAGAAGAGAGAGGGAGAGAGAGAGGGAGAGAGAGAGAGAGAGAGAGAGAGAGAGAGAGAGAGAGAGAGAGAGAGAGAGAGAGAGAGAGATGGTAGATAGATAGTAGATAAGACTAGAGATAGGAATAAGGATAGAAAGAGGGGAAAGGGTAGAAATTAAATAGACCTTGAAGATAGATAAATGAGCTGGGTGTAATATTGAATGGCAGGAAGAGAGGGGGGTTGCATCGTCTCTGGAATATTGTACAAACCTTTGGATGACTTCAGGTTGCTCTCTGATACTTACTTATGGCTGTGAGTCCTAAAACTCCCATTTCTAAAGCTTTAAGGTTGAGGCTTACCCAGAAGGCCATAAAGAATTTGTTCAAGGTTATATGAGCAGGCAGCAGCACAGTGCAAAGAAGGGATAGCATGGAAAGATGAGTATAAAATGTCAACAGAAAAAGGTCTGTCCTGTTGGCCAAAAAGGTGGGTTAGTCAACCATGTAGCAAGAGCGAGAAGTAAGTGGCGGACAGTCTTAGAGCTTCATTTGTTTATAATGTAAAGGGATCTAGGAGAAGCTCATCCATGGGTTGAGTGGACTTTCTGTGGCAAAAATAGCAGAGGAATGTCACAAAGGAGTAGCCCAGGATGAGTGGAGAAGAATGGTATTACTGGAAGGAATTTCGTTGAAGGTCACACTAGCATCCCAGTATCCGTTGATGGATCAAAATGGTAACCTGGGCCAAGACCCCCTTACCTGACCCTGAAGCTTCCTGAAGGTCATAACAAACACCCCTGGAGGCCAGCGAACCTGTGGGTCCACCTCCCCAAACTCTACACTCCCAGGAGCATGTGAGGTCTTAACCTGAGCAACCACACCTTGCCTTTTTGAGATTTTTCCTGAGTGTGGTAACAGCATTCAGAGCTAGTGTAAAGAAAAAGAAAGTTGTGTTCAATCCTACAAATATTTCCTCTAGGCACAGGACTAGTCCTTGGGAATACAAAGATAAAAAAACCATTAAGTCCCTGCCCTTGAGGAGCTAGTGGCCTGGAACTGAGGGACCCAAGGCCAGGCCATTTGGAGAGGGAGAGAGAAGAGCCCCGCCAGTCTCAGAGAAGGAGGGAAGCCCCAGGAGAAGCTGGCCCTGAAGTAAACCTCCAAGAAAGGCCAGACTTTCTTCAAAGGGGAGTCTGGATTCTGGCATCACCAGCCATTGCCTGCTGTCATTAGAAGACTACTTTTGTAAAGGGACAGAAAACTGGGGAAAAGTCTGGAATCCATCCACAAACTTTTACACTACTTACTGGGTAGACCAGGTCCTGGGCCCACACAGAAGGGCTGAAGCTGTTCCTGACCTCAAGCTCTAGGAGAGAGCAACAGGAATGGTCTCCTCTGGGGCATCAGGCTGTCAACCTGGACCTCTAGTGAGTGAGTGGAGGGATGAAGTGACTGGCTGCCAGCCTGCTCTTCTCCCTCCATTCCCAATTTTCAGATCAAGCAACACTGAATGACTAGAACCCTGGTTATTCTGTGTATGACAGAATGTGCTTAAAAAAGGAATGACATGGATCCCAGATCCAAAGGAGGCCAGAGAGTCCATCCTCTCCTTTAACTAATGGGGATACTGAGGCCCAGGGGTGACAGGATTTGCCCAAGGTCACACAAATGGAGAAGAGTGGAGCTGGGATTCAAACCCACGTCCTGGCTCCACATTCAGGATACTTCCCTCATTTCTCCCAGGAAGCATTACAACTTTGGTCTTTCTGTTTGAGTGCACTGAAAATATAATTCACCCAAAAAGTCACTGAAACCATATTAGGAATTTGAGGGTAGGAAAACTGAGAGAATGGTAAACATACACACACCCAGCCACACATACCTACATACCCACACATGCACAGGCAGACATACAGACACACATACCAGCTCACAGATGTGCACACAGATGCACAGACACACACACATACACGGCATACACAGAGATACACACACTGACACACATATGCCTGTGAAAGAAAAGGTGCCATTTCCCCAGGTTTGCCATCCCCTAAATTCAGGTAGAAGTAGGGGGAAATCAAATGCTTATAAGTTTATAACTTACATCTAGACAGTAAAGTAATGCTGCAGTATATAGGGCAATGGGCCTAGAGTCAGGAAGACCTGAGTTCAAATCCAGTCTGAGACACACATTAGCTGTGTGACCCTGGGAAAGTCATCTCACCCTGTTTGCCTCCATTTCCTCATCTGAGAAAGAGGCAGAGAATGCTAGTTATTGAAGGGGGTGGGGTGTCAGGGAAGGTTTGGAAGGGACCGAGTCACAGCCTGGCAGCAAGGCAAGAACAGGGAGCTGCTTGTCCAAAGACAAGGAGGTAGGAAATGGAATGCTAGCGGGAATGGCGAGAGTGAAGATGGGCCTGCCCAGGGCCTGCTGCAAGGGATGCCCAAGAAGATTACAGCCTGCCTAGGAGATTTGGAAGCCATAAGGGAGCTTCTAAGCCAAGTCTGAGTACCCAACAAGCACCTACATTTAGAATACTTCAGATGTGAAAGAGCCATCTTGGGAAATTCACTCTATCTTGCCTTTCCTCACCCCCCAACCCCAGGTAAACACCCCTTATCAAGATCTATTGTAGGCAATGGCCAAATTGTAGTTGTTTAACCTCAAGATTAGACTAACCTGAGGCCTGAGATCCACAGCAGAAGGAAGAAGGGGTCAACAACAGTCTGTGACTTTCACTTTATCACCCCATTCTGGACAATGTTGGTGAGATCAGTACCACTGCTGGGAGGAAGGAAACAGTGATGGAAGAATCGGGAAGACAAAGATGACTTGGTTATCCTCCCGTTCATGAACAGTCTTGACTTCCATGATATGGCAGCCTGTGCTGGAGCCGAGCCAGAGGTCAGGACAGTTCATGTTTCCCATGTTTTGTGGACCTGGCCACAAGACTTCTAATCCGGGAGAAGCTCCAATTGTATGAAATAGAGTAAGGTTATTCAGTGAGAAATCCTGGTTCTGGAGAACCACCTTCTGAAGGAATGGGATGATTGGCAGCTGTCCAGGAAATCACTGGTCACAGGTTCTAGGCCAAAGAAATAGTGAAGGGGTAAATCGGTGTCCTTAGCATCATCTCTCCTAAACATTATAAAAAAAAAAAGCAAGGGAAGGATGGTCACCAAGATACTTATGTTCCAGTGAAATGAATGATCTCATTCCATTCTATCAGCAACCATTAATATTCTATAGTAAGCTCTGATCACAGGCACTGAGGAAATGAAGACAAATGGAAATTTCCAAATTTCCATTTCAAAAAATGGAAAACAGCACCTTCTTGAAGGGGCTTACATTTTACTGGGAGAATTTATAGCAAATTCATAAACAAATAAATGCATAATATATGCAAAAGGAGAAAGACCAAATCCACTGTTTTGGGACCAGAAAGAGATTTCCATCTTTTTTAAATCCATTTTAAAACATTTACTTTTAATAGTTTTTGTTTGTTCCAACTACATGCAAAGATTTCATTTATTTTTTTTTGCCAGCAGTTACTACATCTTCTCCCCAACAGAACAATAAAAATAAAAGTAAATTCAAATAAAATCCTGATAAGAAATCTACATGGTCCAAGTCCCTCCGCTGGCCAAGTCCAAAAAGGAGTGTTCCATTCTGCCTCCCTTCTCTTCCATTTGGTGGGTCAAACATTTCCTCTTCAGGCCTCACACTCACAGTTAGTCATTGCTTTGGTCAGAGTTCTAAAATCTGCCAGAGTTGGGTTTTGGGGGGGTTTTGTTTTTGATATTTCACCTTGCTCTCCAAACTCTGCTCACCATTGGTCCACTGAGATCTTCCCAGTTTCTTCTGAAATTGTCCATTTCATCATTTTTTTAGGTTTTTGCAAGGCAATGGGGTTAAGTGGCTTGCCCAAGGCCACACATCTGGATTTGAACTCAGGTCCTTCTGACTCCAGGGCTGGTGCTCTATCCACTGTGCCACCTAGCTGTCCCCATTTTATCATTTTTAATGGCAAAAGAACATTCATAGGTACTATTGTGTTTAATCATTCCCCAATTAGGTGGACATTCCTTTAGCTGCTACAAATGAAAAAAAGTTGCTACAGATGTTTTGTACATATGGGCCTTTTTGCTCTGTCTATGATGTTTTTGGAGTCCAGCTCTGGTCATGGTAAGAGGGTATGGCCATTTGGTGATTCTGGGAATGTGATGAGGGAGGTCTTTCTAAAACAGGAATTCCACAAAGAATTAAAGCAGACTGTATGGGTGGGGAGAGAAGAGCCAGATGAAGTGGGCTGCCTCCAGAAGGCCATGGAAAAGCCCCCTTTTGGGTGGGGGTCCTCCAACCTCTGCTGGATATCCCTTTGTCAGGGATGAATCTAATGGAATACTTTTATCTAGGATCAGCCTCCAAAGAGTTAGATCACTCGTGGCTGGGTAGGACACAATCCCACCTCACCGTCTCATTCAAGAATTTTGTTGCACGATGAAACATGCCTAAATAAAAACAGAAACATAGGTACAAATTACCTCCATCCATGGGGCTCAAACCCAGCCTGGTGCTGTAGACGGGGCCAGCCAGTGGGGCCAAGTAGAAAGCCTTATGGTCCTGATGGGCAGCCCTGCCTGGTCCTGGAGTTAGGAGGAACAGAAAACAACCTCTCTCTCTCCCTGGTTGCATGAGACGGAGTGGGTGACTTCTTGTTTCTTGGTCTGTTTCATCATCTGTGAGAGGAAGGGGGCATGTCCTCTGAGGTCCCTTCCAGTTCTCACATCTGCAGTCCTCAAGCCGAGGCCTGAGGATGCCTCCCAGCTCCATCACACACTAGTTGGGAGATCCTGTCACTTCCATAAGCAAGAGAGCAATCCATCAATAGATGGTGTCCCAAGGATGCGTCATTCCTTTTTCCTTTACCAGGGCCATCCCTCTGCCATAGGCCCTCCTTGCCTCAGGCCTCCTGGGGAGGAGGGGTCTCTGCAATCCATCCACATGACCTTCCCAAAGCACAGTTCTGATCATCACCTTCAGGGTCTCCACAACAAATGACAAATCCTCTGTTTCCAAGTCCTTCCCTCTTGGCAGTATTCTTACATCCTACAGTGCCCACATATTCTATGATCAGGGACAGTGATCCAGTAGCCACTCCTCACTGAGACCTTCCCTCCCCTCTCTGCCCACTTTCCCTGGCTGGCATCTCTGCCTTCCCAGTCTTCCTCAGTCTTTCCCTCTGCTGATTTCTCCACTTTACTCTATTTCTAGCTTGCTTGTACTTAGTTGTCATTAGTGCCCTCCCTGAGGGCAGGCACTCTCCTTTACCTTTCTTTGTATCCCCAGAGCTAGCAAGTGGCTGGCCTAAGTTAGTGACCTGGCCTAGCTTCAAGGAATACCCCAGGGAGACATAGAGGTAAATGAGAAGACTGCCTGCCCTGCTCCCCAGGGTCCACCTCCCGCAGCCTAGGTCATTTTGGGTCCTCATGGAACGCATCCCAGGGAAAGGGCTACATTTCTCTGACAATGAAATCTAGAGTAATCTGATGAGTCTTCTACTGTGGGTCAGGCTCTGGAGATCAAGCAGCTCATCTGTAAAACGGGGACATTGGGGACATTGAACCCAAATGATTTCTTTTTTTGTGAAAGATTATTTTGAATTTTATATTTTTCCCCTAATCTCGCTTCCCTCCCCCTCCCCCACCCCCACAGAAGGCAGTCTGTTAGTCTTTAAATTGTTTCCATGCTACACATTGATCTAAATTGAATGTGTTGAGAGAGAAGAAAAAAAAAATAAACTATAAGAGATAGCAAGATTACATAATAAGATAACAGGTTGGGTTTTTTTTTTAAATTACAGGTAATGGTCTTTGATCTTTGTCTGAACTCCACAGTTCTTTCTCTGGATACAGATGAACCCAAATGATTTCTAATGTACTTTCCAGATTTAAAGTTCAATGATTCTAGTCTATGGACTATTTCATGCAGAATGGAAACCTAATCATAAGAGCAGCAATTATCCAAATGGCTTGCTTCAGTCCACTTTCCAAGCCTTCTTTTCACTTTGTAGGTATCCACAGGGCTTCAGAGTAAAGTTTGGATTTTGCATGTTATTTTAAACCCCAGGAGTAAATAAAAGAAATGTAAGCTAGGAAGGTGAAAAGGAGAAATCTGAACCCTTTTCTATTACTTATTTAAGAAAAAATAAAGCTATAGGTCCCCAGCAGAGCAATTCTGAGACTCTTGTTTAATTGGAATAGCCTGCAGTTTATCGTCAGAAAAGGACTACAATACAGAAATGACAGAAACAGAGATGGGTTAAGAAACAGACAGCTACAATGTCAAGACTGGCAAACTGTGGGGGAAGGGAAGTAAGATTAGGGGAAAAATTGTAAAACTCAAAATAAATAAAATCTTAAAAAAAACCCCATACAGCCAGAAAAGGAGAGAATCTGCCATGGAGAGAAGGAAGGATGACTTGGGGGTAATCCATGTGCCTCACAAGGTCAGGTCTAAAAGTCCCAGCACACTGGCACACATTCCTCTCATGGAAGCCTGATGGAATTACACTGATGAAGAGGGGTGGGTGGAATAAGTTGACCCCATAAGACAGAGAGTATCCACAATAATAATAATAATAATATAACAAAAACAACAATGATAGATAACATTTATGTAGCACTTTAGGACTGACAAAGCCACTTTGCAAATATTCTTTGATTCTCACAACAATCCTGGGAGGAAGGTGTCATTATCATCCCCACTTTACAGCTGAGGAAACGGAGGCAGCCAATGATTAAGTGATTTGCCCAGGGTCACACAGTATTTGAATCAGGATTTGAACTCAGCTCTTCCTGATTCCAGATCCAGTCCTCTCTCTGTTGTGCCAGCTAGCTTACCTTACTTTAATGAGACTGCAGATTCACTGAAGCATTTTATAAGATGGTAGATCAAATCTCCCACATTTTGGCTCTTCTGTGTTCAGTTTTCAAGTGTGTTTTGAAAAAGCCAAAAGTACAATATATCATGCTCGTTACTCATGCAGCGGCTTTTGTTTCCTTCCTGATTTCTCCTCTCTCCCTAGAAGTTCTGGAGGTGCCATCTGATACTGGCTCCCCCTGGGCTGCCTTGATATTTTTCTATGACAATCAATGAAATTTTGAAGAATCATCAAACAAAGAGGTGGGGGGAAGGGCAACAGCTCAGGAGCTGACTGGAAAAGTTCTCCTCTGATTTCTGATGACAATCAGATCAGAGACTAGTGGTGATGGTTAGATTTTCATTCATGCTTTGTCAGCACCCATTACCCCAGAGCACCGGTTTCCATTAGACCAAATCCTTCATCTGGGAGATGGCAAAATTGAAGCAAAGGGATTAGATGGGAACATTCTTTCAGGATTAATGTCAGTTATTCTGAAAATAAATGTAAAAGCAAAGCCAGGACCTCAATGAAGCAGCAGGAAGGAGATCATTGTCCTCGGCTAGTGGGCTCAGCCACTGACATCTCCTAATTATGTCTAGCTCTTAAGCAAGATTATAAATATCCTCTTGGTAATATGCAATTACAGTCCTACTGAGAATACACGTGAATAAGCTTCAAAGTCCACTTTTGTACTGGTGCATTGAGTCTATTTGTCGACATCATAACATTAAGAGATTTCCTTATGACTGTGTATAGCCCAGGAAAAATCCTAAGGATTCCTGTTTCTTATGTTCTTGTGGCCATATTCATGAGGTTGTATATTTCTAAAGACAGAAAACTTTACCTTTTGTAATTTTCTTTCAAGATCCATCAATGCCTTCTTGTGAAATAGCATAGCCATTTCCTAGACACCCAAACTGACCACTGAACCCTACCTGGTAACAAAGAAAGCTAGTTTAGCAAAAGGGACATCCACCAAACAATGTGCAGCATTCTACTCTTATCCCTCCCTCTAACATCAAAAGGAGGAAGGCCTTTTTATCATTAACTCACACTTCTTACATAGACATTTTAAAAAGAAACACAAATGGTTTAAGCTCTATTGGGGAGAGAGGAGAATCTGGGAAGGGTCTCAGGATTGCTGCTCTCATGATCCAGAGGAGCTGTAAGTAGTTTTCATTTGTTGCATTTGTGCTGCTGGCATCATCATCATCATCATCATCATCATCATCATCATTGAGGATTTTTCCTCCTCCTTATGCAACAAGTCTTCCCAGGCTTCCCTGGCAATTCCCTGAATTCCTCCCACTTGCTAGTATCTTACAATAATATTCCTTTACTAGCATATCCCACAATTTTCTCAGTCACTTCCCAAGTGATGGGTTTTTCCCCTCCTACAAGAAGTAATAACCTCTATAGATATGGAATCTATATTGCTTTCTGACAAGGGGAAGGGGAAGGAAGGGCCAAGGGAGGAAAATGTAAGAAAAAAAATCATTGTTGAAAACCACTTATACGTAGTGGGAAAAATAAGTAAATGGGAAAAAGTAAAGTTTAAAAAAAAGTGGGAATCTCAATTATGTAAGAAAAGATAATCTTGTAGTCTCAAGTATCTGCTTCTGCTTGACAAGACTTCAAATCCATCTCTTGGAGGTTAACTGTAAGGAACCTCTGCGGCCATATTAGAAGAGTCCCTTCTATGGCCTGGCCATGAGTGAGCAGGGCCAAAAGGTTGGATTGAAGAGTTCCCATGATCAGGAAGTCAATAGCTCTTGAGGTGCTTTAGTCCACTTGGAGATAGCTCAAGTCCATAAGAAATTTTTCTTGATTTCAAAACTAAATCTTCTTCTTGGCACTTTCCACTCATCATTCCAAGTTCTGATCCCTGGGATCAAGGGGTACTAGAGAACCCCTTAAGTACTCTAGTGCAAATGGGTCCACAGTGCCCCTTTGGGGTCTTCTCTTCTTCCCCACTTCCTCTGACCAAGGATCTGACACAAGTTTAAGGCCCTTTGCCATCTTGGCTGCATTTCTTGGAAAGTTCTCTAGATCACTGATATTCTAAAGAGGTGAGCTCTCACACAAACAAGGCCAAGCCAAACCTGCAGTCCTTCAGACAAGCCACTGCTTGACCTACTCCCCCCAACTTTGGAGCCCAGTTGCAGATTTAAGGCTGGAAAGGAGGACATGGGAGGTAATCTACCCCTCAACTGACATCTGAAGCAAGTCCAACCTGAACCTTTTGTGACTTGCCCAAGGTCACACAGAGAAGAGCAGCCCAGAGCTGAACTTTGGCATGTGTGAGGCAAGCTTTTTGAACTCAGATAAAAGGCTTTACATTTATTCCTACGATATTTTATTAGTAGGTTCAGTTCAGTGTTCTAACCTGTCAAGACTTACTGAATGCTGACTCTGTCTCCTCGTGCTTTGTTCTTCCCAACTTTGTGCCAGACGCAGATTTGATAAACTTGTCATCTAAACTTTTGTCCACGTTATCGATAAAAATGTTAAAGGGCCCAGGGCCAGGCATGGATAGATCCCTGAAGTACCTCACTGGAGACCTCCTTCCCAGCAGACACCAAACCATCCCCTTGGGGGTTCAGTCATTCAGTCCAGAAACCAGCTCATCTTACTATAGCGTGGTCCATGTCTCTCCATCTTTTCCACAATAAGAACATGACAGGCTTTATGAAACAAACTGGACCATCTTCTGCATTCCTTTGGTCTTCCAATTCAGTAATGTCTGAGAGGGCTCAGACCAATCTGCCTAGGCCCATTCAGAGAGAACCAAGAGACCCTTCATGATCATCCTGTTCCAGATGTTCATCCACCATCTCTTTACTAATATGTCCTTGGGCCTGTCATTTATCCATTCCATTCTCTCCCCGTTTCGGACAGTCTGAGCAGCTGTGATCTCTTCCCCTTTCTTTCATCTTCCTCTTTTCCCTTGTTGTTCAGTCACTCTTTAGTCATGATTTTTCATGACCCCACTTGGAGTCTTCTTGGTAAAGGTCCTGGAGTGGTTTGCCATTACCCCAAATCTATTTATAGATGAGGAAATTGAGGTAAATAGGATGAAGTGACTTGCTCAGGGTCACACAGCCAGCAAGCATCTGAATTTGAACTCAGGAAGAGATGACTTCCTGACTCCAGGCCAGGTGCTTTATCCACTGTTTTATATAGCTTCCCTTTCCTCTTTTCCCTCTTTTCTTTATTTTTATATAACTTTACCCCAGGATTATGGCATAATAGCCAGAGAGAGTCCTTGCATGGGGTCTGGTCCTTATGGGAGTACAGAACAGGAACCACTTGTGAAATAGAGGACCACTGAGCCAGATCCAATTCTCTGGCTGGTCAAAGTGTGAGTAAACAAATAAGACCCCTTTCCAAGGGCATAAGCCTGACCATAGAAAAGATTTGGGAGAAATCTCCCAAGATCTCAGCCCCTGAGGACATGTGGTATCTTGACCGTTTGGGTTTTTATCTTGTGCATATCAAGAGCTAACATGGCATACATCTCGGAGAGCTGGCATGAAATCCAAAAGACTTGGGCTCAAGTCTCAACTCCAGCCCATCCTGACTGTGTGACCTTGGACAAGTCACTTAGCAGGGACTATGCTGAAGCTGACCTGCAGATAGAGTTCTGATCTGCTGAGAGTTTCCTCACATGGAAGTTCAATAGCTGTGAATATGGGGGTGACCCTATTCATAGGGTGCCTCCTCACCACCTCTTCCTTCTGTGAGCTCCTTTGTTTCTGGCTGTCCTTACCTCCCAGGAAGCTCTCTTCCTTGCTGATGCCCAGTACCCTAACCCTCTCACTCTCCATCTCATCCCTCCAATTTCATTGAATCTTAGAGCTGGCATCAGTCTAGTCTAGCTAGGCTAGAATCTCTTCTGGAGTCTCCCCAGAGAAGAGAAATCCTGCTTTAGCTTGAAGCCTCCAGTGAGAGGGAACCAAAAGTTATCTGATTTAGAGGACATGAGAATGTGAATGACCTCAGGGGCTTTCTAACTTCTGATCATTTTTCTAGAATTTCTTTCTTACTGCCCAACCATTTTTCTAGAACTTTTTCTGGACATCTTTCAAGAACTTCTTTCTAGCTCTTGGTCATTTTTTCTAGAATTTCTTTCTAGCTTCTGGTCATTTTTCTTGAACTTCTAACTTCCTTGAGGGGTGAGGGTTGACACTGCTGGAGTGGGAGTCAAGAGGGACATCAATCCGTCAAAATGGCTTTGTATAGATTCAATGAGAAACGTCTGACTATTCTAAAACATGGACAAAAAATGTTCCCTTATTAAACCTCCAAAGTTATTTTTCATTCCCTCATCACAAAAGGAAAAAAATTGCTTTTCAATGTTGCTCAGCAAATTATTTCAGAGGGTAGTGAGATCTTAACAATGTAGAACTGAAAAAAGGTATGGTGATCTTGGTTTCCCCAAAGAAGCTGCACCATTAGAAAGGGTATAGGAGACACAGAAATGGACCCAATGGAAAATTTCTACATAAAGAACAGGGACCTTTGAAGGGGCAAGCTTTCCTCAAGTCTTTGAGTGTGAGCCTTCTATGTAAGTCACTGCAGATCAGTCAAAGCTTATATGGCCTGGCCTGTATTCAAATGAAGGGACTCTCCCCAGGCTCTTCCCTCTCTATTCTTCAGTTTATAACTATCTGAGGATATAAACTCAGCTCTCCCTAACTCTACAATCTATCTGCTGCTTCTCCCCACAGATACCTAATGAATGCTACTTGCTAAACTTAGGGCCCCAAGGCTCAGGTTTTATAGATGCCTATTAGGTGATCTGGCACTGGGAGGGAGGAAGAAGACAAAAGCTAAATATTTCTACTTCCCATTTCACCAAGAGTTGGTCATGAGAACCACCTGGCCCAAGAGGAAGAACTTCCTTGGAAACACCTGTCCCACACTGTCCTGGTGCTCATCAGTTCTACCTCAGGAGTCTTCCTCTCTCCTGAAATAGGAGAGGGATTTACAAAAGTGCTTTAGGGCTGGGTCCCATGGGACATTTTTGGGTCCAATGAATGTCAACCGGAAGGTTTCTCTTAGCTCCCTTAACAATAGAGCAAACTCAACAGGAAACTTCTCTCTTTCTAGAACCAAGAAACCAGAGTATTTTAGGGCGAAATGAAGAATAAAATGCCAATGAAGAAAGACTGGGGTGGGGGGAAGGGCAAGGGAGAAAGAAAGGATGGAGTCAATCAGGGAAGTCTTTAAACACCAAAGACATCAGCTCATACACTGTTGAGGCAATGGTGAGCCACAAGGAGGGACATGTTTAGACCTGCTTCAGGGATCTCAGTTTTGAAGCCATATGGACAGATTGGAAAAAAGAATACTCTGAATACAGGGAGTCAAATCAGAACAAATGCAAGGTCCAAGGAAAAGATGGTGAGACTGACCCAGGGTGATTAGGGGATGAGGAAAGAGAAGGAGATAATTGAAAGGATCCTGAGGAAATAAAATCCTCAAGACTGACAAGTGATTAGAAGGAGGGAGTGGGGAAGGGGGTGAGGAAAAGTGTGTCCTGCCATTGATTCTAATAAGGAAATTGGGAGGAAGAGCAGGTTGGAGAGGAAAGAAAACCAGTTCTGATTTGGGCTTGTTGATAGAGGTGGTAATGGTGCATCCAGATGGAGCTGTCCAACAAGCCATTAGAGTTTGAGCTCGAAGCAGAGCTCTGGAGAGACCATGAGGCTGGGTTTGTAGGCTTAGGGGCTATGTACATGGGATTTAGAACAGCTGGATCCATGAGAACTGAGAAGCGACCAAAGGAAAGAGAAGAAAGAGGTGAGAAGGCTTGGCAAGAGACCTTGGTGCCGAGGGAACCAGTGGCTGAGGTGGGAATAATGATAACACTGAGAAGTGACTACTTCCTAGAGTTTTTATGGCAGAGGAAAGGAGAATGGGGTAGAATATGGTATGCATCTCAGATGCGGGGAAAATAGATTCTAGAGGGTTCTGAGGAAGAATGGGTAGAATCTCAGAATCCAAAATTCTATGAGGGAATTCAACTCAGGAAACAAGGGGAGCCCTCAAGATAGATAGATAGATAGATAGATAGATAGATAGATAGATAGATAGACAGATATAGAGAAAGGGATAGATGGATGGATGGATAGAAATGGACAGATGGATAGATGATTAGCTAGATTAGATGGATGATGGATGGAGAGAGAGAGAGAGAGAGAGAGAAAGGAATGGATAGATGGATGGACAGATAAATGGATAAATGTTTAGGTAGATTAGATGGATAGATAGACAGACAGACAGACAGATAGATAGATATGTGGATGGATGATGAGAGACAGACAGACATAAACAGAGTGAGACAGAGTGACAGCAGGGCCAGAGTCAGAGACAGAAACAGAAAGAGAAGCAGTTGCAGAATGGGAGTAACTCAACCAAGATGGGGATTTTGAAAATTGAACAAAAGATGAAAGCCAGATCCAGTAACTAGGTGGGAATAGAGAAGCATGGTAGATAAAAAGGGATGTAAAGAGTGCCAAAGTTGAAGATTATCAAGGCTGGCTAGGGAAGTGAAGGAAAACAAAAAGGGATTTTTTTTTTTTGAGAAGAGAGGTTTGCAGAAGGTTCTGACAGCTTGATATGGATAAGAAGGAACATGAAAGAGGAGAAGAAGGAAGAGTTGCTCAATGCTGATTGTGCTTTTGATATTTCTGCCACAGACAGGAAAGGACTGAACAAAAATGGCTAAAAGGACAGAGGAAGGAGATGAAGCAACATTAAGTAAGGTGTTGGCACAAAGATTGCCTAGTGACTTTGTGGGTGCACATTCTCAAGAGTTCAGAAGCTAGAAACAAGAGGAAAGAAGTTCACAGACTCAAGAACTAACCCATTGGGAGCCTCTGAAAATGGAATCAAATGAGGCTACAGACTGGAGTTAATTGAGACTTGGGGAAAATATTCAAAACAACAAAAAGCATATTTTGCTCTGTCTGGAATGAGAAAAGAAAGCAAGAAGTGGCTGACCCATTGCTCAGGCTGAATTTAATGTGATGCTAACAAATTACATGGAAAGTGGAATGCCTAAATTCCTACTTTGTTTTCTTGTTTCCCTTAAGAAAAAATGTTTTTCAAATGGAAAAAGAACAGAACCAGACTCTTTAGTTCAGATTTTAAGAAATCCAGATATAAGATGGCGCCAGACCTGCTGGCTGCTCTCAAAGAGCTCAACACTCTTGAGTTCAAACAAGATACATGCTAAGGTATTGAAATCTATATTGTTTATATAGATTTCCATTTGAATCGCTGGACCACTATAAACCTTTTTTTTTTTTGCAAGGCAATGGAGTTAAGAGACTTGCCTAAGATCATAAGTGTCTGAAACTAGATTTGAACTCAGGTCCTCCTGACTCCCAGAGCCAGTGCTTTATCCACTATGACCACTGGTCACCTTTTGAGGAATGATGGAGAACAACACAGACTCTAGAAAACTGTTTTGATTTTCAAAGGTAGGGTGAAATTAGTCTCCAAACTACATACTCATAAGCTAAATATTGATCCTAGGGAAAATTTTAGACTAGATATTTGTGAACACGTAAAAAGGGAAGCAACGAACACCAGAAGTGAATACTGGCTCAATATGAATAAATCATGCCAAATAAACATTCTTATACTTGTTACAAGATTAAAAGATTAAGAGGAACACTATAGACACAGAGTATCTGTATTTCATTAATGCTTATGACAAGTTCTCGGCTAGCCTTATAGACAAGATGGAAGAATGTGGACAGAATATAGTCACGTACCAACTGAAACAAAGTGAAGAGTGTGGGATCAGGTGAACAATATATACATAACAACAATAGTAGAAAGACAAAAAAGATGAAAGTCTTAAGAATTCTAATCAATACAAGTGAAAAAATCATGATTCCAGAAGATTCATTTACCTTCTGATAGACTGGAAGAAGCTAATAGGGTCGATAGATTCAGAGTGAAGAGTGAACCATATTTTTTTATACATGGTCAATCAGAGAATTCCCCTTGTTTGACATGTGTATGTTCGTAATAAGTGATTTTGTTTTTCTTATTTTCTTAATGAAGGAGGAAGGGAGAAGATATGGAAGGAAGAAAAGGTGGATCTTTTAAATTTTAATGAAAAAAAGTACATTGATAACCACAGAAAATATTCATAATCAGTTAAGAAACTATACTCTAAAAATATCAATTATTGAAATGATGTAAACTTGGAAAGTTCTTATAAGTGTATTTCAAGGCCTCATATTCTGAGCCACTGAAATATTTACATATCTTACTTCTGCCACTCAGTGTATTAGTATATTCACCATAGTTTGGCACTGTCTGCAAATTTAATAAATATGTCTAAGGATTCACATATTGTAGTTATCTATCCCTCTATCCCTCAAGAGGATGGAGTTATTATTATCATTGGACTTGCCTCTTGGTAGAGGCCTGGAAATGAGTAAAGGGTACAAACCTTCACGTGTAAACTTCATGACATTTGTCTTGGCAGCTCAGGGGCCTTTTTTGTTTACTTCCTGTCACTATTAGAGCTCTGTGGATAGAAAGAAGGATCCAAACATACAGCTGGAACCAAAAGATAAGATAGATCTAGAATTAGGGCACACCTCCCACACTTCCAGTTATCACATGTTCCTTAAAAACTTCTGTGCAGGGATAGCTAGGTGGCACAGTGGATAGAGCACTGACCCTGGGGTCAGGAGGACCCAAGTTCAAATCCCACCTCAGACACTTAATTGCCTAGCTGTGTGACCTTGGGCAGGTCACTTAACCCCATTGCCTTGAGGAAAAAAGTTTCTGTGTGAAAAACATAAGAAAGGAACCTTAAGAAGGCAAAGTGAATACTATTGTGGTTTGGGTGGAAGAATATCACTCAGCAAAGAGAGCGAAGAAGGAATTCAGCATTTGGAACTAAGAAAAAAAATGAGGGGCACTTCTTGAAGAAAATGGAGGGGCTTGTTGCCTCCTTACAGAAACAATCAGAGGGATTCACTGTCTTCCATGGATATATATCTGAGATGAGGTAGGGCTTCCTAGGACTTGGCAAAATGAGCAAGTAGCTGCTACCCACTTCTAGAGGCATGTCAACATACCAGAAGGAACCTAGGAATTATGACCTTACCAGGAAGTATAACCTTTCCAGCAAGATTAAGGGCAAAGTCAAAAGGCAATTTGATCCCCTTGATCCAGTAATACCATCACTCAGTTTGTATCCCAAAGAGATCATTAAAAAAATGGGAAAAGTCTCACATGTTCAAAAATATTTATAGCAGCTCTTTTTGTAGTGCAAAGAACTGGAAATTGAGGGGTCGTCTTTCAGGTGGGGAATGGCTGAACAAGGTTGGTACATGAATGTGTTGGAATGTGTTCTGTAAGAAATCATGAATGATTGGACTTTAGAAATGGAGCTGATGCTAAATGAAATGAGCAGAACCAAGAGAACACTGTATACAATTACCAGCAACATTGTGAGATGACCAGCCTTGATGGGAGCAGCTCCTCTCAACAGTTCAGAGAGCCAGGACAATCCTGAGAGAACTGCTATGGACAATGCTATCCGTATCCAGAGAAAAAACTATGGAGTCTGAATGTAGAGCAAAGCACACTCTGTTTGCTTTTTAAAACTTATTTTATGTTTTTTATTTCTTTCTCCTGGTTTTTCCCCTTTGTTCTAATTCCTCTTTCATAACATGACCAATATGGAGATATATTCAACATGATTCTCTATGTACAACTCTTACCAGATTGTTCACCATCATGGTGAGGTGAGAGAGAAGGGAGGGTGGCAGAAAAATGTGGAACTCATAAACTTGCAAATGACTGAATGCTGAAAACTATCTTTGCATGTAATTGGAAAAATAAAATAAAATAAAAAGATTAAGGGAAAAACTAAGATGTCCTTTATTACCACAATTTGACACAGTGCTAGAAATGTCAACTATATTATAGCAACCCTCCAGACCTCCTTTAAAATAGCAAGATAAAACAAGAAAAATAAATTTGAGAATAAAAGCATAGAAAAATGATCACAAAATGACTCTTTTTTGTATATAATGGTCTATTTAGAGAAACCTAAAAATCATCTAAAAATTAATAACTTCAGCAAAGTTGCAGGATATAAAATAAACACATGAATCTTCATTTGTTATCAAAATCAAATAGGAAGAGATAAAAGACAGATTCCACTCGAAATAATTACAGAATGTATAAAGTATTTGGTAATCTATCCATCAAGATATACATAGCATCTATATGAATAGAGCTACAAAACACTTTTAAGAAAAAATAATGGGGGGGGCAGCTAGTTGGCGCAATGGACAGAGCACTGACTCTGGAGTCAGAAGGACCTGAGTTCAAATCTTTCCTCAGACACTTAATTGCCTAGCTGTGTGACCTTGGGCAAGTCACTTAACCCCATTGCCTCAAATAAATAAAAATTTTTTTAAAAGAAATAAATAATGGGAGAAACTATTCATGGAAAGAAGGTACCAATGCAATAAAAATTAAAATGTTTCCTAAATTAACTCCCTTCTTCAGTGCCATACCATTCAAACTACCAAACCATAAACTGGTGGAACAAAAAGCTCAAAAATTTCAAGAGAAAAAAATTTAAAAGTAGGAAGGAAGGAACTTAACACTAAAAACAGATTTTAAATTTTACTATAAAACAATAACCAGTAAAGCAACCTGTTACTTGTTAAAACACAGGGGGGAAAAAACTTAGTACACTACCTACAGAACCAAATGAACACAGCACAATATTTGATGTCTTCAAACCTCAACAAGTCTCACAACTTGAAAACAATAATGGCAACAAAAACAGCCACTAAGAAACCTAGAAAACAATATAGTAGAAATTGAAATTAAGTCAATCATATACCAAGTCAAATTTTAAATAGATTTATGCCTTAGGTCACAAGCAAATTAGAAAAACTATACCTTTTATACCTTTCACAATAATAGAGAAATCTTATGACCAAAAATGGAATAGAGAGCATGGCAAAAATTAGCATAGACCATTTTTATTAAATAAAATTTAAAAGTTCTTTCAAAAGCTAAAGCAAAGCAGTTAAAAGTAGAAGAATAGGGGCAGCTAGGTGGTGCAGTGGATAGAGTAGCAGCCCAGAAATCAGGAGGACCTGAGTTCACATTTGACCTCAGATACTCAAATTACCTAGCTGTGTGATCTTGGGTAAGTCACTTAACCCCATTGCCTTGAAAAAAAAACATGTCCTAGAAAGAGAGGGACTCATGATAGGGTTATCAAAAAAGTCATTGAATCCAGGGCAGTTAGTAGACACAGTGAACAGAGCTGGCCCTGGAGTCAGGAGGACCTGAATTCAAATTTGGATTCAGACACTTGATACTTTACTAGCTGTGTGACCTTGGACAAGTCACTTAACTCAATATTTTCTCTCTCTCTCTCTCTCTCTCTCTCTCTCTCTCACACACACACACACACACACACACACACACACACGTACATACAGAGTTCAAACATCATTGAATCCTTTATTTAAAATGCAGGACGGAATGAAGGCTAAAAGGAAACAGACAAGTCATGCAGCTTTGAAAGTTACATTTTTTAAAATAATTTAAGTTATGAAAGAAAGGATTACAAAAGATGAAAACAATTTAGAAGAGGAATGGAAGATTTTAGTGGCCTTCAGATAGTACATTCATTGCTACTGTTGATAGAAGGTAAAGGAATCCAAAAGGAAAAGTAGAAAGGGGAAATGAGTAATAACTGGATGAAAAGATGTTGTCTCAGAAGAAGTTTTGGATTCCTGAACCATAGCTTAGAGTATAGGAAGGAGAGGCTCCTGACCAGGAGTTCAGCACATCCCTCAATTACTGGTCAGTCCAGGACCCTCTGAGAAAAAGCTGGCTGCCCCTGGCTGAGGGTCATTCCAATGGGCAGCTTATGAATTCCCTGTTTCCTTTTTCCCTGTTAGTCACAAGACACAATGAGCAAACGCCTTTCATGAAATATCACAGGAAGATGAGAGTCATTCCATCTCTTCCATAAACCTATCTAGATACCCCCCTCCAATGGAGAGAGAGCCATCAGAGGGATCACATCCAAGGATGGCTTGGGAAATGCAGAGAAGGGGGAGGGAGAACTCACCACTCCACTGCTCCAGAGGCCCCGATGTCTTCTGAGGATGGTGTCACACATAACCACTGGGCTCAGGATGTCCCTCAGTAGGGTCTACTGGTCCCAACACATCGTTCCCACTGGAGGACCACTCTGCTGCTCTGCTGGGCTTCACTGAGTTCTTGGGGTATGGCCACGTAGCCTCTCTGGTGCTGGCCTTCTCTGGCCATGTTCCCCCAGGGGCAGCCAGGTCCTTTCTTCTTCAGTCAGCTAGGGTAGAGGGAGTAGAGGCGTTCTCCAGGATAGTCATAGCTGCCCTACCCAGCCCACAAAAGCCAGGCAGATGCCCTCAGACCCCGCGACATAGTTGTAATCAAATATTCTGTTTCAGGTAACTGTCTCACTTAGGATTCTGATCCTCTTAGATCCTCCCATGATCCTCTCTGGCTAAGGAGGCAATGCCCCATGGTCCTCACCCATCAATCCAGCTGGCATTCCTTTCCTTATCAGACATCTTTGACAGCTCCACAAAGACATAGAGAAGTCATTGATTGACTAGCCAGGGAACAACTTCAGTCTTCCTACCAGTGTAATTATCTGATGTCTTGCAAATATAATCAAAAGGGCTTTAAAAATAAAAAGAAGGAGGTAGCCAATTACCTCTATATACTCATCAAACCAGATATTTAGGCAATAGCTACAAGGTCAGTACCACAGCTAAGATATCTGGAAATTTCCAGAAAACAAAATACAGGAAAGAAGGCAACAATAAAATGTACAACCTCAGATTTCCATACAAAAAAATGAATGAACTGTAACTAAAGAGAAAGTAACCTCGAGAGCCTAGTTCAACAATACCAGCTGGATACGCTAGGTATCTTGTGGAAGGGTAGATAACACGCTACACAAAGGGCCAGATCTGGAGTCAAGAAGGCTCTGGTTCCCAAGTACAAATCTGGCCCTGTCTGTCTCAGTTTTCTCATCTCTAAACTAAGGAGAAGGGAATGGCAAACCATTCTAGGATCTTTGTCAAGAAAACCTAAATGGGGTCAGGAAGAGCAGAAATGCCTGAAAACAGTTGTACAACAAGAAGTATCCCTGAGAAGGGGGGACAAGATTCTTGACTGGTTTGTGCCCCTAAAGGGGGATTGATGCCTTCCTGAAAAGAAACAGGCTTGAGACAAAGTGGAGACGACAAGGGCAGAGTCCTATTGGCCATCAGGAGGCTATACTCAAATGGAAAATCTAGGCTCTGGGGGGGGGGGGGGAGAATAAATCAAGGTGGGGCAGTTAGGCAGAGCAGTGGATAGAGCACTGGCGTTGGAGTCAGGAAGACCTGAATTCAAATCCGACCTCAGAAACTAGATACTTATGAGTTGTGTAACCTTGGACAAGTCATCTAACCTTGCTGTTTTGCAAAAAAAAAAAATTGAGAAAAAAAGAAATCAAGGCAAAACAAAAAAAAAAATGTCATCAGAAGATAGACCAGAACAAGTAAGCAGAAAGAGGAAACCCAAGAGTTCAAGAAACTGGTGCAAAATCAGATACACAGATTGGCAGTGATGGTCAGGAGGGTCTCAGGCCTGCAATCCTCTACTTTAGTTCTCTCTCTGCGTAGGACAAGCTCCTAACCACTTTTTGACTTTATGACTTGGCACCTCCTGGAGCCTGGAACATCTATTAGCTCCTTCTGCTATGCTGGCTCCCTATTCCCATGGGTATGTCCATTTGGAGGGAGAGACCAAGGCTGACCACCCCTGGATTCCCCTCTGACCTTCCAATGGGACCATGTGGGGACCCTTAGCTTGCAAGCTCTCTGAGGGCAGTGGCTGTCTTTTTTTCTTCTGCTTGTATGTTTTACCATATAGGAAACAAGTATTTGTGGTCTTACCTTGCCTTTATGATAAGTTAATCTTTTAAAAGGTAAAAAAAGAAAAAAAGGGGGGGGGGATTCTATTGATTCTTATCAACAGGAAGGAACCAGTTGTTGGAGGTGGAAATACTGTAACCTTAAGAGGAAGTCATGACTCCACCTCAAAGTTTAAGGCCGAGAAGGAACAGAAAGTCAGGCATGGTTGAAAATTTTCCCCACATGTAGGGAGAGTAGGTTTCAAAGGGTTCAAAGAAAGAGTAGGTGTGAAAGCATAGCCTAAAATTCTATAAAGAATGCCAGACAGGGAA
The DNA here is from genome assembly GCF_037893015.1 of Macrotis lagotis. NCBI lineage: Eukaryota > Metazoa > Chordata > Mammalia > Peramelemorphia > Peramelidae > Macrotis > Macrotis lagotis. The sequence continues at coordinate 10,270,070 of NC_133661.1, forward strand.
GGATGAGAAACTCTTGAGGATGAAATTCTGAAGACCCAAACTGAAAACTCTAACAAAAAAAAAAAGGAGGGAATCAGTGGGTAGAAAGAACTCCTCGACCAGATCTGTTAGATTCCATGTCCATAGTAGCCAAGAAGGGGAAATAAAGTAGGTGTCTGTCCAATTGTGAGAAGAGCAAAGAAAAAAGTGGGATATGAGCACATACACCATGAGGAACAATTGTAAACACAATTCAAAAGCTTCCTTCTTAAGTTTCTCAGGAAATATTAAGGTGATGGGGTTTTCCTGGACATGTATAGATTGCCTGTGATGAACCTGCTCTGGGGAGAAGCCATTCTTGGCCCCCTTACTAGGGGTGGAAAAGCCTCCTTCCCCTGCAGAAATGGGCTGTGTTTTAGTCTCTCTTTCCAGTGGTGTCCAGGGTGGGGTGAGGGTCCTGTTCACCGAAGTTTAGACACTATGCGCCAAGTTAGCTGGCAGGGAAGAGCCACCTTCCTTCTTCCCTTTTCAGGATTTGTGGTTTGGACCTGTTCCATTTGTCCTTTTCAGTTCTAGGTACAGGTGGCAGATTCCCCAGACCCAAGGGTTTGGGCCACCTAACTGTGGAGGCAAGATTCCATGGTGGATGCTGGGGTCACCCCAAGGGAAGACCTCAGAAACCACGGTGCCAGGCAGAGTGCAGAAGGGCCACTTTGGTGGTCCAAGTTACGGAGCAATTGAGGTAAGTGTGAACCTTATCCCCCTCTGCTCTCCTGAGACTGGGAGGCTATAAGGGGGGGATTACAACCCTCACAGTGGGGGGGGGGGAGAAGAATATTTCTATGCTTATTCTTTTTTTTCTTTCTTCTTTTTTTTTTTTTAGTTTTTACAAGGCAGTGGAGTTAAGTGGCTTGCCCAAGGCCACACAGCTAAGTAATTATTAAGTGTCTGAGGTCGGATTTGAACTCAGGTCCTCCTGACTCCAGGGCCAGTGCTCTATGCACTGTGCCACCTAGCTGCCCCTCTATGCTTATTCTTGCTACACCTTTAAATCATATATTATTTTGGAGAAGCTAATTTGACTGACAAATATGGTTAAATGGAATTGGATTGCAGTCCTCCCCTCACCCCCTAGAATTGGTAAACATGATTGGTAGGGGCTCAAGACAATGGCAGAAAGACTAGACAACATAAGCCCTTTCAGGGTACTTGGGGGAGGGGTGAAATGTAACATACCTGGCCTTTGGGCAGTGGAGGCCAGGGTAGCCAGGCTTACAGGAAGGAATAAATATTGCTCTAATCTCAAATCCCTTCCCAAACATTTTTCTATTTAGGTAGAAAGCCAAGAACAATAGACCTTTATGAGGGAAATGGATTAATGTGGAAACCAAATCTGGAACAAAGAACACCTCTTGCCTTGATCAAAGCAGCACCTTCCCCATCTCCTGAAGTAACTGGTCAGAGAACCCACTAAGGAAAGGGGCCTCTTCAGTAATATGGAAAGGATTTTTATATTACTGACTGAGGGAGACCCCTTGACTTCTAGAGGAGGGTGGTCTATAATTCTGGAAACTATTTTAACATATTGGCATTTTTCTTCTCTAGATTCCTATAAATATTACTTCAAATCATCTTGGGGTCAGGAAAGATGTCTGAGGACATAGGACTGTTATAACAGTTTGGGCATTTCTCTCTCTAAGCTAGAAACACTTGTATTTAGAATAATGTTAAATGGAGCAAAATAGTTTTTGGCAGATTTGGGTCTAAAATCAATGTACAGCATTCATATTTTTTTCTTCTATACAATGACTCTGAATTCAGAGGAACATGAAAAGACTGATATGAGATGATGCAGAGTGAAGGAAACAGAAACAGGGAAACAATCATAGTTGGAAAGAACAATACAACAAAACTGAATAATGTGAAATAATAATGAACAAGGTTGGCCTCAAAAAAAAGGGCAGGGGGTGGCGTAATGGCATAGTGGGTAGAGCACCAGCCCTGGAGTCAGGAGGACCTGAGTTCAAATCTGACCTCAGACACTTAGTAATTACCTAGCTGTGTGGCCTTGGGCAAGCCACTTAACCCCATTGCCTTGCAAAAACCTAAAAAATAAAGGCAGAAAAAGGTACCTTTTAGAAAGGAGAGACAGGGTCCCACAGTGCACAGAGCACTCAGTCTGAAGTCAGGAAGACCTGAGTTCAAATCTGACCTCAGACACGTACTAGCTGAGTGACCCTGAGCAAGTCAATTGACCAAGTTTGCTTCAGGTTCTTTATCTGTGTAATAATGGAGGAGGTAATGGCACCTGAGGTGTTAAGAGTATCAAATGAGATATTATTTGACAGGGTTTAGTACATCAATTTGAAAGCAAATGGAAGGTAAAACCAAAAGGCATGAATGTCATGACCAGATGACAAAGTAAGGTAACAGGGTGAAAACATCATAAAGTGAATAACAATGATGATACTTATATTCCAAGCTATGGTCTGCAAAGCCCTTTATAAACATCTGGTATCTCATTTGGTTCTCACATTAACCCGTCTGGCAGCTGCAGTTATTAACCTCCTTCATTTTACAGACAAGGAAACCAAGGTTAGGAGAGGTCAAGTGCCTTGCCAAGTATTATACAACTAGTAGGTGTCTGGGGCTTGGTTTGAGCTGAGTCTTCCTGACCCCAGCATTGAAAATCAGAATTAACTGGAACTGGAGTAGAAGCTCCAGTAAAATGGGGAGGGTTTTTAAAGACACTTAGGATAAATGAGACTCCAGGGAGTGACAGGATTGCTGTTCAGAGAAATGCAACAATGAAAATAGAGGACCAAGATGGTCAAGCATCTCTGCCCAAGAGAATGATCATTGGAGAGAACAGAACAAATATGGTGAATAAGAAAAAGAAGGAAGTGAGAAGTCAACACTTAGCTGTTGGCCATGCATTTGAATCATTGGCCCTACTGAAAGGCATCTCTAGGTCCTGAAAGAACTGGCTGATGGGATGCTCCCAAGATCCTGGAGAAGAGGGGATGCCCACAGCAATGGAAGAGGGTCAAGGTTGTCCAGACTTCTAAAAGATGGAAGAGAACAAAGTCTGTGAGTGACAGGCCACTGAGCTGGGCTTCAGTTTTTGAGAAAATAATAGAGTTCACAATCTATATCATTTGAAGGTTTGCAAAGTACTTTAGTTACATCATCTTATTTGAACTTCACACACAAAAAATCATTGAAGAAAAGAACTAATTAAAAAAGAGTTGGACAAATGTAAAAAAGAGGTACAAAAGCTCAGTGAAGAAAATAACTCCTTGAAAATTAGAAAAAATTGGGCAAGTTGAAGCTAATGCCTCCATGAGATAACAAGAAACAAAATCAAAAAAATTTTCTAATTGAAAGAAAATGTGAAAACACTATTGTTCTATAAGAAATCATGAAAGGGGGCGGCTAGATGGCATAGTGGATAAAGCACTGGCCCTGGAGTCAGGAGTATCTGGGTTCAAATCCGGTCTCAGACACTTAATAATTACCTAGCTGTGTGGCCTTGGGCAAGCCACTTAACCCCGTTTGCCTTGCAAAAACCTAAAAAAAAGCCAAAAAAGAAAAAAAAGAAATCCTGAAGGACGGAACTTCAAAAAAGCCTGGAAGAACTTACATGGACTGATGCTGAGGGAAATGAGCAGAAACAGAAGAGCATGCTACATACTAACAACAACATGGGGTGATGATTGATTATGATGAGTTTGTTCTTTTCAGCAGCACAATAATCAAAGACAATTCTAAAAGACTTGTGAGAGAAAATATAATCCATATCCAGAGAGGGAACTGTGGAGTTTAAATGCAGACCAAAGCTTACTAATGTCAATGTTTAAAAGTTGTCTTTAGGTGTTGCTGTTTTTCCCCTCTAATATTTTTTCCTTCTGTTTGGATTTGATTCTTCTTTCACAGCAAGATTAATATAAAGCTATGCTTAACATTTTACACATGTAGAGTCTATAACCGATTGCTTTCTGTCGGGGGGGGGAGGGAGAGAGGGAAGGGAGGGAGGAAGAAAAATGTAAAACTCAAAACCTTGCAGGAAAAATGATTGTTGCATATTGTTTGGAAAAACAAATAAAAATATTTTTAAAAAGAAAGAAAACCTGAAGAATGGACAGTTAGAAGGCATGTACATAGAACGATGGATATGAGTCAATTATATTGGGATGATCATTTTTGAAAAATGAAGTGGTGAGAAAGAAGAATTCCCTGGGAGAATGAGGGAGAGGAATAATGAAGAAAATTATCTCCCATAAAAGAAGCATATGGGCAGCTAGGTGGTGCAGTGGATAGAGCACCGGCCGTGGAGTCAGGAGGACCTAAGTTCAATTCCGGCCTTAGACATTTAATAATGACCTAGTTGTGTGGCCTTGGGCAAGTCACTTGACCCCATTGCCTTGCCAAAAAAACCCTCTAAAACAAAAAATATTTTGGAAAAAAGAAGCAAACAAGGAAGAACTTTTCCAATGGATAGGAAAGTGAGAGGACGGTGGAAGGCAACACTTGAATCTCACTCTCATTAGTAGATGGGCTTTTAGTTGGGTCTTAAAAGAAGCCAAGAAAATCAGTTGTCAGAGCAGATGAGAGAGAGCATTTCAGGCTCAGGGGACAGTCAAAGAAAATGCCCAGAACCCAGAAATGGAGTATCTTGTTCATGGACCAGCCAAGAATCCTTTGTCAATAGGTCAAAGAGCTTGTGAAGTGGGCAATTAGGTATTAAGACAGGAAAGGTGGTAGGGTGCTAAGTTATGAAAGACTTTGAACATTGAATGCTTAAATATTAAATAAAAGTGCGAAGAAGACTACTACTACTAATAATCATTTATTTAGTATTTGAAGAAATGTAAAGCACTCTCATATTTCATTTCATCCTCACAACAACCCTGGGGTAAAGGCTTTTTTATCACCCCCATTTTACAGATGGGAAAACTAAGGCAAAAAGAGGTTAAGTAACCCAGTTAGTGAGGGTCTGAGGTAGTATTTAAATTCACTTCTTCTTAACTCTAGTCCAGAACCCTATCTACTCAAGCTATTCTCCTTTATAATTATTAAAGGCAGGGGGGGTGGAGCCAAGATGGCGACAAGAGCAGTTCGTGTCTTGGGCACTCTCTCATAAAATTTATAAACTAAGGACTTTAACTAAATTTTTGAGAGATAAAACCCACAGAGGGACCCAGTGAGGCAGTTCTCCTACTCAAGGTAACCTGGCAAAGAGTAGAAAGGCTCTGCTCCCCAGGGTTGGAGGGGCGGCCTGCCAGAGCAAAAGAACTTCAGCCTCCCGGAGGCAGCCCCAGGGTGCTGGGAGCTGCAGCTCACAGCAGTGGGGGAGTCTCCTGAGCTACGCCCTGGGGAGCAACGGGCACAACTTGGGGGAATGAGGGACCTCTGCCAGAGTGAGCATGTGGAGCCCAGCCCTCAGGGCACACAGCAAGCAGCATGGCCAAGGCAGTCCAGATCCAGGAAACAGAAGCAGGTGGAGCTCGTAAGCAAGAGCCCCCAGGGCATAAGCCCATTGAACCTAGGGAGGGGAGTGAAGAGAGGGACTGCAGAGCTCTGTCCTCTGCCCCTGGAACAGGACTGGGGTTCTGACCACATTCAGATCCTGATCGCAGTCTAGGGCCCCCCATAGAACAGCAGCCCCCCCCAGCTCAGCCCCGTGGCAGAGGGAGGTGCTTATGGTCATTCACAGACCAGGAGGGAGGACACACACTGAGACCCTTGTGGGAGTGTCCCAAAAGCTCAGGAAGCACCCCCAAACCAGGCTCAGGCTGAGAAAATGAGCAAGCAGAGAAACAAGAGGAAGACCATTGAGAAATATTTTGTCTGTGAGCCCAAGAAGGGTCAAAATACTCAGTCTGAAGATGAGGAAGCATAAGCTCCAGCATCTAAAGACTCCAAGAAAAACAGAAATTGGGTTCAGGCTATGACAGAGCTCAAAAAAGACTTTGAAAATCAAATGAGGGAGTTAGAAGAAAAACTGAGAAAAGAAATGAGAGAGATGCAGGAAAAACATGAAAATGAAGTCAGCAGCTTAGTCAAGGAAATCCAAAAAAATGCTGAAGAAAATAGCATGCTAAAAACCAGCTTAGGTCAAATGTATAAAACAGTTTGAAAAGTTATTGAGGAGAAGAATGCTTTAAAAAGCAAAACTAGCCAGATGGAAAAAGAGATAAGAAAGCTCTCTAAGGAAAACAAATCCTTCAGACAAAGAATAGAACTCAGGGAGATTGCAGAATTTACAAGAAATCAGGACTCAATACTTCAAAAGCAAAAGAATGAAAAATTAGAAGAAAATGTGAAACATCTCATTGAAAAAACAACAGATATAGAAAACAGATTTAGGAAAGATAATTTAAAAATTATTGGAATACCTGAAAGTCATGATCAGGAAAAGAGCCTTGACATCATTTTCAAAGAATTAGTACAGGAAAATTGCCCTGATATCCTAGAAGCAGAGGGCAAAAATAGAAATGGAGAGAACCCACCAATCTTCCTGAGAAAGAGATCCAAAATAAAACAACCCCCAAGAATATTATAGCCAAGTTCCAGAACTCCCAAATCAAAGAGAAAATATTACAAGCAGCCAGAAGAACACAATTCAAATATCGTAGAGCTGCAGTCAGGATCTCACAGGACTTAGAGCAGCAACTACATTAAAAGCTCGTAGGGCTTGGAATATAATATACCAGAAGGCAAAAGAGCTTGGAATGCAACCGAGAATCAACTACCCAGCAAGGCTGAATGTCCTCTTCCAGGGAAAAAGATGGACTTTCAATGAACCAAGGGAATTTCAAATGTTTTTGTTGGAATGGCCAGAGCTGAACAGAATGTCCGATATTCAAATACAGGACTCAGGTGAAGCATAGAGATTGGAGGAGAAGGGGAAAATATGAGGGACTTAATGATGATGAACTGCATGTATTCCTGCATAGAAAAATGACACTGATAATACTCATGTGAACCTTCTCAATTAACAGAGTAGGTAGGAGCTTTTATAGATGAAGCACAGGAGAAAGCTGAATTTGAAGATAAAATATGGTGTAAAAATGGAGTCAACAGAAAAAAAGGGAAATGTAATGGGAGAAAGAAAAAGGAGAGGGGAATAAGCCAAGATATTTCATATAATAAGATTTTTCTTTATTACAATGAGATATTGCAATGATATAAAAGGGGGGAAGGCAAGGGGGAATGAGGGAATCTTCGCTCTCATCAGAGGTGGCTAGGAGAGGAAACAGCATATATACTCAATGGGGTATAGGCATCTGGAGTAAGAAGGGGGGATGGGGGAAGGGGGGGATGTGAGTGATGGAGGAGAGGATGGACCATGGGGGGAGAGTGGTCAGATATAACACACTTTCTTTTTTACTTCTTGCAAGGGGCTGGGATTGGAAGGTCTGTCCAGGACCATAGGGCCAGGTGGATGCTGGGCCTAAGGGGTGGTATGGGGGTTCGGGGCCTCATGGCCCCAGAGCCAGGGATCTGTCTGCTGGGCCACTCAGCTACCCTACAGCAGAGTCAGTGAAAAGAGAGAGAAAATATAGTACATGGTAGTGGAGAAATACGAAAGAAGGGAGTTGCGATCAGCAATGGCAACGGTGATGAAATATGGAAGTAACTTTTGTGATAGACTTATCATAAAGAATGTGATCCACCCACGACAGAGTTGGTGGTGTTGGAACACAGACTGAAGCACATTTATTATTATTGTTATTATTATTATTATTATTATTATTATTATTATTATTTGGGGGGTGCAAGGCCAATAGGCCTGGGTGGCCTGCCTGGGGCTGCATAGATTGTTGGGTGTCTGAGGCAGGATTCAGACCTGGGTACTCCTGGCTAAAGGGCCAGTGCTCTGTCCACCACCCAGCCACCCCTACTATTATTACTATTTTATTTTAATTTGGGTCTTTTTTTTCTTTTTGGGGGGTTTTGCAGGGCAGTGGGGTTGGGGTGGCTTGCATGGCACACAGCTGGTTAACTGTTGGGTGTACGGGGCCAGATGTGGGCTCGGGTGCTCCTGGCTCCAGGGCTGGTGCTCTGTCCACTGTGCCACCTGGCCATACCTACAATTATTACTATTATTTTTTGTAATTTTAATTTTAATTTTTTTCTCTCCCCTTTACTTTATCGCTCAAGTGAGTCTATATGCTTTTGGAGGAGGGGGTATTTTGTCTACTCTTAAACAAGAATATTTTATTAACGTATAAAAAATTATTTGTACAAAAAGATAATAAATAAATATTAAATTAAAAAAAGAATTATTAAAGGCACTATGCTAGGTGCTTGGGACACATAGACCAAAAGGTAAATAAACTAGGCTCTGTTCCTCAAGAAGAATGCAAAAATACAATCATAAAGAAGGAACAAAAGCCATGTGTGACAAGCAGGAATGCTGAGGATCCTGAGCAATGAGTCTCTGGGCTCTTCAGGTCTCATGTTGGACTGGATATTTTTCTCAAGGGCCTGGAGAAAAGCTAAGTTGAAGAACTGTTGGAGTTCTCGCAATTTTTTAGCCCTTTGGCATAGTTCCAAGCTGTTCTCCAGAATGGTTGGACCAGTTTGTGTCTTTGGTTTTTTTTTAACATCCCTTCCAGAATTTGTCATTTTCCTTTTCTGCCAATGTAGCCAATCTGATGGGTGTGTGCGTGTGTGTGTGTGTGTTAGTATCTCAGAGTTGTGTTGAGATTTTCTAATCAATACTGATTTAGAGTCTTTTTTCATGTGTGATTTTTATTTGATTTCTTCTTCTGAAAACTGCTTTTTACTGGGAAATGACTCTTAATTTTATAAATTTGGTTCAGTTTCCTATATATCTGAGAAAGAGGCCCTTATCAGAGAAACCTGCTGTAAATTTCTCCCAGTCTTCTGTTTTCCTTCTAATTTTGACTGCATTAGTTTTGTTCATACAAAACCTTCCTAATTTCATGTAATCAAAATTATCCATTTATTTCCCATGATCCTCTCTATCTTGTTTGGTTTGCTTGTCATTTTAAGAAAGGGTCCATTAATTCCTATGCTCTCTAAGGTTTTTAATAAGAATGCTGTAGTTTGTCAAAAGCCTTTTCTGTATCTATGGAAATTATCATATAATTTTTATTGCTTTTGTTATTTATATGGTTAATTATACTTAAATTTTTCCAAATATTGAACCAGTCCTGCATCCTTGGTAGAAATTCTGTGTGATCATAGTGTATAAATTTTGTGATATGCTGCTGTAATCTCCTCGGCAGTATTTTATTAAAATTTTTGCATTTTTGTTCATTAAGAAAATTGATCTATAGTTTTTTATCTCTGTTTTTGCTCTCTTTGGTTTAGGTATCAGTGCCATATTTATGTTGCAAAAGGAATTTGATTGAACTCATTCATCTAATCTTTAAAAATAGTTTATATAGTATTAAGATTAATTGTGCCTTAAGTAAAATTCACTGGCAAATTCATGGGAATATTTTTCTTGGGAATAGTAATCATTTCCTATTGATGCTTCATGTAACTGCTTTGTCTATATTTGTTTGCATGTTGTCTGCCCCATTAGACTAGGAGCTCCTTGAGGGCAGATACTTGTCTTTTGCCTGTCTTTGCATCCCCACTGTACAGCATCAGATCTGGCACATGGTAGGTGCTTAATAATGTTTTTTGTTTGATTACTAGATTGACTGGATTTGAACTCAAGATTTTCTCATTCTGAGTTTACTGGGACACCCTGCCTCAATGTCTTCATCTGTAAATGTGGAACAATAATAATTCTAATAACTACTTCAAGGCATTGTTATGAGGGTGAAATGAAACAATTCAGGTTAAGTGCTTGCTGAGCCTGCCTTCAAATCCTAGATTAATTACATTTGGACGATTATGTAAGGACTATTAGATTGGGAATCAGGAGGTTTGGGTCCTGATGCTAACACTAGTCATCTGTGTGGTTAATGACTCAACCTCTCTGGGTCTCAGTTTCCCCTCAAATGTAAAAACAAGAGGGTTGGACTAGGGTTCTTCTATTAAACCTCCAGCATTCTGTGGATCTAATGAGGTGTCTTGGGCATTCACTCATCTGCATATTCATTCATTCATTCATTCATTCAAGTATTTAATAAGCACAGTCCCATAGGGACAGGGCCAAAGTGAGACAGTCTGCTGCCCTCAGAGAGCTTCTGCGCTTCTGGGGTGTGGAAGCTGGGAGAAGAGCCCACTATAGGCACAGACCGCCCCATTAAAGAGAGACACAATAAATGTAAAGTAACACTTAAGACAAGATGAATCAGGTACAGCCCCTAGAGGAAGCTGCACTAGGATTGATCTTTAAAAGGAGTTAGGGGATGCAGAAGACCCCTGCTCCATGACTGGAATATTCCCCCTTCTCATCTCAGCAGCTGCCTGCCAATCCTACCTACAATCCTTTCTTTTCTGGCAGTCCCCCTGCCTCCAATCCCTCTGAATCCCAGGGCCTTCCCTCTCCATCATGGCTTCTTGTTTGTTTGTTCACGTCTGTTTGCTTGTTGTCATCCAGTAGATGCCCTCTGGGAGGGCAGGGGCCATCTTTTGCAGTGATCTAGCTCCTGCTCTGCCACTGTGCTAAGCATGGGTACAAAAAGAGACAAAAGACAAGAGGCCCTGTCACCCAGAAGGCCCTTAAACATTGTTTGCTGACTGACTTTATTAGCTAATTAGCGTCATTTTTTCCTAGGTAAACCATGAGTGAGTTGGACAAAATAGCCTCTTAATTATTCCTCAAGGTATCTTAGAGAGGTGAGGTCCCTTCCAGCTTCCAGTCCTATGACTCTATGGGCCCCCTTTCATGGCCTCTGGTTGACCAAGCACTCATTAACCCTTATGAGGCAAACAGGATAGAAATGAGGTACTTCCTGATTACGAAGACCCACCCTGCAAGAATTCTGATTGTCAACCAAGGCCTCAAGTGAGATTACAAGCCAACCTCATCAGTCTCTGGTGCTGGAAAGGCCACTTCCCTCCTCCTTGGCCTGATCCAGAATGAGGAATGGTGTTGGCTAGAAGAGCTAGATTCCCCATCCCAGCTCTGTCACCACTGGCTACATTACCTTGGGCAAGTCGCTGACCCTCAGGCTCTTCTCCTGGAAAAGAAGAGGGTTGGGCTGGATAATCAGGGAAGCTAGCAAATGACTTCCTTATTAAGAGCCTACTGTGCACCAGGCAATGGCCTAGCACCTTACATATATTATCTCATTTGATCCTCATAGCAACCCTGGAAGGGAGGCCCTATTATTATCTCCATTTTACAGTTAAGGAGATCAAGGCAAACAGACATTAACTGACTTCAAAACTTGTTTGAGCCTGCAAAAGTCACTTAACACTCTTTGCCTCAGCTTCCACATATACAAAAGAAGCTGGAGTAGGAAATGGCAAGCAGTAGCATTCCAGTAGCATTGTCAAAAAAAAAATACCAAATGATGTCACAGAGTCAAACACAACTGAACAACAATGTGCCCAGAGAAAGGTAGCCTGGGGTCATAGGGAGCTGATGCCTCTAACCATGCTGGCTGAGAGACCTTGGACAAGATACCCTCTGCAATTCTTTATAAGGCTCAAAGAAGATGTCAATCTGCACTGGGAAGGCCTTCACCATCACAGATCCAGTCAATAATCTGATCACTGGGGATACAGTGACAGACAGAAAACAATCCTCCCCTCCAGGAGTTTACATTCTAATGGCGTGAAGCTGGGTGTTAGATGGACACCTTCCCATTCTCTGATTCTGGCTAGGAAACTAGTCAGATGAAATAGGGGCTGGGAAAGTGAATGGAAAGAGGAGAGGTTGATTTGCTTGAAAATATGGACTCAGCAGGCTCTACAGGCCTGGCTTCAGAGAAGCCTGGAAAGACTTGTGTTAACTGATGCAGAGTGCAGAGAGCAGAAGCAGAGCATTGTACACAGTAACAGCAACACTGTGAGATGAGCAACCATGATGGTCGTAGCTCCTCTCAGGAGTTCAGAGACCAAGAAGAATTCTAAAAGATTTCGTGATGGAAAATGCCTTCCACACCCAGAGAAACAGCTGTGGAGTCTGAATATAGAACAAAGCTTAGTATTTTCCATTTTTAAAATTTTCTTCACACTTCATTCCCTCTCATTTTTTTCCTGTTAGTTCTCATTCTTCTTTCACAACATGATCAATATATGAATGTGCTTAAGAGTTGTATATATTATATATATAATACATATATATATATAAAACCCATGTCAGATCTCTTGTTGTCAAGGGAAGAAGGAAGGGTAAGGAAAGGAGGAAGAGAGGAGAAGAGAGAAAAATGTGGGACTCAAAATATTACAAAAAATGAATGTTGAAAACTCTCTTTACATGTTAATTGGAAAAATAAAAATCATATTAATAAAAACAGAAAATAGACTCCACTTGATAAAATGGAGAGAGCACTAAGCTTAGAGACAAGAGATCTGGAATGAAATGCTACCCCTGACTCTTAGGAGCTTGGACCATGAGCAAATAACCTAGCCTCTTTGAAATTCAGCCTGCTCAACTGTAAAATGGGAATTGGATTTGAAATCTATCCCCACCCAGGACCACTGTATACATAAAGTCCTTGCCAGACCTAGGAGTGCTACAGGATGTCCCTCGCCATTGCACACTCTAGAAATGGGCTACTGGGCTCATACCATCCACCACGCCTCTCTCAGGAACCTTTGTCATCCAAACATTTAGTACAAAGCTATGCAGTCCATTCAGGACCCACTAGAATGAAGATGTCACCAGCTGGCTCAGGGACTGACCAATGCTCAGTCACCATAACAAAGGTTCATAATGGAGGCAGATGCCTACCTTATGCATAAACTGAGTCAGATCAAAGCCATAATTCCCTTTAATTATAGCCTTCTGCTCAGTTAATACCAGAGCTATGAATGGGGCCAAGAAGGAAAGAAATTAGCTTTTATGTGCTAAATGCTTTACTAATATTAGCTCGTTTGATTCTCACAACAGCCTTAGAAGGTCGGTACTTTTATTATCTTCGTATTGCAGTTAAGGAACTTAGGCAAGCAGAGATGAACTGGGTCAGATAGCAGTTAAGTATCTAAGGCCAGGTGTGCACCCAGTCTTCCTGATTCCAGGGACCAAATTTAGAAGGTGTTGAAAGTCCTTGGAGCCCTCCAGTGGTATAGAAACAACAGAGATGAGGAACTAGTATAATTAGGGAACATAGAAAAATATGGGCTAGGACCTTGGTAAGCTGCCCACCCTTCTCCATGCTTGGCTGTCTGGTCCTCACAAGGACCACACAGGAGCATGGTTTGTGATACTTGCCCTGACCAAAACAATTCCTAGAGATGGCCATGGAATCCTAACGCAGAGGTCATTGAATCCAACCATTGTAGTTCATAGTTAAGGAAACTGAGGGGCAAAAGGGAGAGGGGGCTGGGAGGAGCTAACAGGTCAGTGGGACTAGAGTGAGCAGAGTGCATGACCAGCCCTATGAAGGTCACCTCCTCTCATAAAACTGTCAGATCCTAGGCCCAACTCTCCATTAGACAAGGACACAGACACAGACACAGACACAGACACAGACAGCCATACAAAGACACAAACACATACACACATACATGGGCACACTCAAGGACTGTCCCTAACCTGAAAAAGCAGTTTCTCCAGTTCCTCCACATCTCCAAGTCATTGCCTGTCCCTCCACGAACCAGTCTGGCAGCAACATGTGCCCATTTCCTCAAGGATGGCACCATCTCAGTCACTGGCTGACATCCCAGGAATGTTGATTCAGTTTAGCCCGAACCTGATGACACATGGGATTTTTCTGGGCTGCAAGGTCTCCTTCTTCCTTGGGCAGGTGTCATCCCCTTGCTAAGGAGGTCAGCTCAGAAGGAATATTCCCCCCCCCCCCACCCAGCATTTCAAGGCCAGTCCATCTCATCCAAGCCACAGCTGACCTTGATCGAGAAGGTACAGGAAGTTGGCCCTGTGTTTACTTTTCTGGGGATGGCTTTAATCTTTACCTCCCAGGCAATATGGGACATTTAGAGGAAGGGAATAAACATGTGCTAACAGTGTGCTGAGTTTTATAAAGATGATCTCATTTCCTCCCAACAACACCCTCAAGAGATAGATGCCATTATTCCTCATTTTACACATTGAGGAAACTGAGGCAAGTACAGGTTAATAACTAGTTCAGACCACACAGGCCTGGCTCCAGGTCTAGTGCTCTAGCTCCTGTACCACCAGCTGCCTCTTAATTTATTCACTCGTTTTTTTCATTTATCCATTTCACTCCTTCAATGAGAATTTATTAAAAGTCTACTATGCATAAGGGAGCCATGGCAGAAGTGCAAAGGTAAAACCAACACCATCCCTCTATAGAGAGATGAGGGAAAGGGAAAGAGTGCTAAGTATTAAGTCAAAGGTTCAAATCTTGACTCCATATCTATTGGAACCTTTCCGGGCCTCAGTTTCCTCAGCTGTAAAATGAAGGAATGGGACTAGGGCTGTGATTTTGTGTAGTGCTCATCCAGTCTTTCTCTGCTTGATACCCAAAAAGAGGCATGGTCTGTGGGTTAGTGGAAAGAGCACTGGCCTGGGAAGGGGGTGGGGGGGTGGGAGAGAAGACCTGAGTTCAAATTCTGACTCTCCACATACAAGCTGTGATTTTGGTCAAGTCACTGGATCTCTCTGGGCCTCAATTTTCCCTCTATAGAAGGTGCTTCTGGACTCCCTGTTCTAAGTTTTTGACAGTCTGGTCTCTGAGGCTCCTGTGACCTGCAGTGAGAGACCCCTGCCTCCCAGTCAGATCACTCCACTTGGGCAGCTCAGCAGGATGTGGCTTCTCCTCACACTGGTCCCAAGTGACTTCTCCTTCCAGCCCAAGCAGGATAAAGCTTCCCTTCTCTGAGTCTCACTTTCTTCATCTCTAAAATGAGGGGACTGAGCTGGGGGGATTTAAGGTTCATTTCCCCTCTGATTCCTAAGTCTCTGATTTAAAGATGGAAGACAAAGACTGAGAGAGACTCCAGTGTGCGGCTGAATTTGGGAGTAGGAGCTGGGGAGGTGGGGAGCCCAGGAGGAAGGAGGGAGGGAGGGAAAGAGGGAAGAAGTGTTTCTCTAGCCAGACCCTGCTCTAAGACATACAAAATTACTATGATGACTGATCTCTGAGGATGCAGAACAAGGGGGGATGTCCAGATAGAACAACATGTTGGTTTGTTTGATTTGACTCTGCCTATTTCTTAGGTATTGGGGGAAAGGGAGGTAGTAGAAAGGAAAAGTGATGTGAGAAAAGACCATCAATAATAGATTTTTTAAAAATTCAATTATCGAACTGTGTGTCATGTTTTTCTAAGGCCCTTCTACTCCTATCTTAAATCCCATCCTCTCTCTGGGCCTTGGTTCCTTCATCTGAAGGTGAGCAAGATGCTTTCTAGGTGCTTTCTAGATTTATGTCTAGAACCTACACCTAGAGGCCAGACCTTGAGGGAGATGCTTCTGAAAGGGCTTGAGTCTTCAAGAGGAAAAAAAAGCATTCAAGGAGTTGATTCTTAAATTATTTTTTTTTAACTGAACCACAGTTTTACAGCTAGGAGTAGTGGGCACACACACTTGAGATTGGTTAAGCCAATGAGGTGACCACATTAATATGGTAAACTGCCAGGGCGTAAGTTAGGTTAGGCAACTGCTCCAGTATGGAAATGAAGCAGGTCATAGCACACAAACCAATGAGTATTGAGATGAGGTTTGTTGGATGATTCATGTACTGCCTAGGTGAGATGAGGAGATTCAGCCTCAAGATTAAAAAAAATTAATTACTTTTGTGCTTTGTTTGAAGATATTGTCAAGGTGGCATCCCCTCTGGGCTGTTCCCAAAATGCTTAGTCATATACAGCTTGGGACCTCAGAGGTAGCTACCATGCTCAGGTTATAGGATACAGTCAATGGATCTTAGTGCTTACCAGTATAACTCACAAGCCCCTATTGGTGAAATTATTCTTAACAATCAATCAATTCAAGGAAAAGGAATTTAACAAAATGGTATCTTCAGAACAGTAGCTACAAAGTATCCCCTCTCCCCTACTCCCTCAAAGCAAACCTAGAGTGCACTCTTCCCCCAAATACACCCAGTCTTTGAGAAGTGGGAGGGAGTCCACGAAGGGCATGCATGAGGAAACCCTAGTCTTTAGCACTACAAGATATTTATGGTCTTTTCTTCTAGGAGTCTTTTCCATGACTGTCTTGAGTTCCAGGGCTAAGTTTTCCCTTGAATTCATTCTTGGTCCTCTTCTCTAATGTCCTTAACCACACTCCTTGACTCTGCTTTGTCCCACCAGGTCACTGCCATTCTGTGTCTACACTGACTGGTTAGGCCTTGAATGTCTCAGAAAGTTAAACCGCTGAGTTTGAAGGGTCATTGGGTTTTCACTGGAGCAGGTATGGGAGCTGTTATGGCTTCACATCTGGGCAGCCACCTTGCCTGGAAGTTTCCAGGAATTTTCAAAGGACACACTTGTTTGATGTATTTTCTTTTTTTTTAAGGTTTTTGCCAGGCAAATGGGGTTAAAGTGGCTTGCCCAAGGCCACACAGCTATGTTTGATGTATTTTAATGAAATTTAATTAAATCAAATAGGCCTGGGGGTCTGAATTCCTTTGGGGATTTTAGAAATTTTAGAAATTTTAGAAGGGGATGGAGAAAAAGAAGAAAAAAGAGGAAAGGAGAGAGAGAGAGAGAGAGAGAGAGAGAGAGAGAGAGAGAGAGAGAGAGAGAGAGAGAGAGAGAGAGAGAGAGAGATCAAAGTTTCAGAAAATTTGTCTGGAAGCCAGAAAATTTAGTAATCCAGGTTTCCTCCTGGCCCTACCTTGTCCAGGCCAACTGCTTCATGGTTTAACCCTAGAAATCTCTGATACCCTTCCTAATGATCAGTTTTCCTGGGCATTCTCTCTCTTTCCATCACTTTGCTCTGGGCCATTTTCCCTGGTCATTCCTTAGAAGGAGAAAATAGTCAAGGGCTTCCACTGGCCTTCACCATCAAAGATGATGCTGGTACTTGCCCAATGTTGATGATATGCTTCACTGATGGGAGGAAGAGAAACCAATTCAAACCAAGAGACTCCCACAGCATCAAAACTATCACCAAAAGTCCAGTTTCCTATAAATCAGGTCAAGGGGTGGAATGGTTCTGTAAAAGGCAACTGAGAAGGATGTCTTTGCACAACACTCCCCTTGCTATAATTAACATAAATGTACAAGTCATCCCATCATGGATCTGACTGACAACATGGTCCTCTTCAATTACAAAGGATGAACATCATCTGATGACAAAAACAATGACTCTCACTTATCTAGTGATTTAAAGTTTACAAATGGTTTTACATACATTATGTCATTTAGGCCTTAAAACATTCCAGTAAGGGAACTGATATTAATCCAATTTTATAGATAAGAAAACTCAATAATGCTTGTTGACATGCTCATTCTTTGCAGATAATATGATGGCAGACTTAGAGAATATATGGAATCAACTGAAATATCAACCTTAGGAAAGTTCCAGGATACAAAATAAATTCCCATAAATCGTCATCATTCCTATTTATTACCAATTTAAAATAACTATAGACAATATAAAAGACTTAGGAATCTACCTAGCAAAACAAACCCAGGAACTTTGTGAACACTATTATAAATACTTTTCACATAAAGTCAGATCCAAACAACGGGAAAAATATTAACTGCTCATGGGAAGACTGAGCCAATAGAATGAAATGGACAATTCTACCTAAATTAATCTACTTATTCAGTGCCATACCAATCAAACCACCAAAAATTATTTTATAGAACTAGAAAAAAATTCACCTGGGATAATAACATGTCAAGAAAATCAAAGGAATCAATGGGGAAAATGTGAAGGAAAGTGACCTAACAATACCAATCTCAAACTGTATTAAAAAGTGGCAATTGTCACAATGTGGTCCAGGCTAAAAAATACAGTGGTAGATCAGTGGACTAGTTTAGGTATACAATATGTTGTAGTAAAGGACCATAGTAATTTAGTGTTTGATAAACCCAAAGCAAGCTTTGAGGACAAAAATTCATTATTTGACAAAAACTGCTGAGAAAACTGGAAAACAGCGTGTGGAAACTAGGTACAGACCACTATCTCATACTATAGAGCAAGATAAGGTCAGAATGGGTACATGATGGGTACATGAAGGGTAAGGCCAAAAGCAAATTAGGAGAACATGGAATAGTTTACTTGTTATATCTAGGGATAAGAGATAGTGATAGAGAATATGACAAAATATAAAATGGATAATTTTGTATATAAAACATTTTTTAAATGTTTTACACAAACAAACAAATACAACCAAATTAGAAGGAAAGCAGAAAACAGGGGGGAATGTTTTTCCAGCAAGTTTCTTGGATAAAGATATCACTTCTCAAATATATAGAACTCAGTCAAATTTATAAAAATACAAAGTCATTCTTCAATCACCAAACTAACAAGTTTTGAACAGGCAGTTTACAGACAAAGAAATTAAAACTATCTATAGTCATACAGAAAAATGTACTAAATCATCATTGATTAGTACAAATTAAAGCACCTCTGAGGTACAAAGGAAAATGATGAATATTGGAGGGGAAAATGGGAAAACTGGGACATGTATACACTGTTGATAGAATTGTGAACTGGAGAGCAAGGGCTATAAAACTGTGGCCACCCTGTGATCCAGCAATATCAGTGCTAAATCTGTATGACACAAAAGGGGGGTTGGGAGAGGGCAAGGACATATTTGTACCAAAGTATTTATAGCAACTCTTTTTGTGATGGCTAAGAATTAGAAAGTGAGGTGTAGCTAGGTGGTACAGTGGATAGAGTACCAGCCCTGGAGTCAGAAGGACCTCTGAGTCCAAGGATCAGACATTTAATAAATACCTAGTTGTATGACCTTGGGCAAATCACTTAACCCCATTGCCTTGCAAAATAAAAACAAAACAAAACAAAACAAGAATCAGAAATTAAGGGAATGCTGATTAAATGGGGAATGGCTGACCAAGTTGTATATGTTTTTTTTTAAAAATCAATTTAGTTTAATTTTTCCAATTACCAGTTTTTCAACATTCATCCATTTGCAAATGTATGAGTCCACATTTTTCTACCACTCTCCCTTCACCTCCCTTATGGTAGTAAACAGTCTGGTAAAAGTTGTACATGATTATAATAGAATATTATTGTGCTATGAAAAATGACAAACAAGATTATTTCCAAAAAAAACCTGGAAAGATTTATATGAACTGAAATGAAGTCAAGTAAGCAGAACCAGAAGAACAGTGTACACCAATCACAGTAACACTGGACAATAATCAATTGTGAATGACTTAGCTATTCTCAGCAGTACAAAAATTCAAGACAATCCTAAAGGACTCATGCTGAAAAATGTTTTCTGCTTCCAGAGAATGACTAATGTTGTCTGAAATCAGATTGGAGCACACTATTTTTCACTTTCATTCATTCTTTCTTCTTTTTTTTTTTTGGTTGAGTTTTCTTACACAAAATGATATTTTACCATCTTGGGTATTGAAAAGGGAAGGGAAGGAAGAATAGAATTTGAAACTCAAAACTTAAAAAAAAAGTTAAAATTATTTCTACATGTAATTGGGGAAAAATAAAATATAATTTTAAAAAATAAAATGCTTGTTAAGTTACTGAACCTGAGAGCCTAAAAGATTTGCCCAGGATCATGTGCCTGAAGCAGGATTGGGACTCAAATCCATGGAACTTGAATGCTTCCATGAATAGAATGAATCTCTCCCTGAGTCACCCTGATAGCTTACAATCACCACCCTGTACGTGCTTTTCCAGATGTCTGTGGTGCCCTGCCCAATGACTTTTGATGGTCTCTAAGATCCCTCCCAGTTCTAAATGAATGAGCCCATGATCCAGTTCTGCCTTATTCTCTGCATTTCTATAGAATCACCATTTGTTTTCCTTAAGGAAAATCATAACCAGTTCAAAGTTTGTTGTTTGAAAAATGGGAGATTAAAACCTCTGCAACCTTGTCCTTTACCTTTGTAAATGTTGCTGTTGGTGGCACAGGAGGGCAGTGCTGGGACTCTTGGTCCTGCTTAGGGGCTCTACCGGAAGGGTCTCCGGCCATCTGGGGCTCTCAGCAGGGAGAGAAGGGAAACAATCAACCTGCCTTGAAGCTGGACAGCTCTCCCACCTGTTTTCTTCTCTCTCCTTACACTAGGAAGGGTGGTACAGTGGATAGAATACCAGTCCTGGAGGTAGGAGGACCTGAGTTCAAATATGACCTCAGACACTTACCAGATGCCTCACATCCAGGGTCATCTCTAGTCACTCTAATCCATCTCTGGCCACTGGACCCAGATGGCTCTGGAGGAGAAAGTGAGGCTATTGACTTAGCACAGTCCCCCTCACTCAAATCCAATTCATGTGCTTGTCATGGTCTTCTTCAAGAATGAAGGATAAACAGCAGCAGCAGCAGCAGCATCCTCCTTACACTAGGGCCATACCCCTAGTACAAGTCCCAATCATTATCTCCACCTGGAATTATACAAACAGACTCCTAATAGGAGTTCAGAGGTAAGAAAGACTGGAGTTCAGTCCCCACATTTTCTCAGTGAGGATCATTCAGAGGAGCAACTGACTCAAGTCCCCCAAGCAGTGAGCATTCCAGTGAAAAAATGAGCCTAGGGACCTTCCCTAGGGCCTGTCCAGCTGGAAAAGCCAAGGTCCTGCTCCCAAAGGATGGTTGCATTTTGGGGTACTCTTCTTCCCATTATATCTGTGGACATGGAAGCAAACTGGCTTTTCCCTCTGAGGCAAGGCTGTCGTGCAGGCCTGTCTGTACTGTCTGACCCAAGGTGGGCTCAGGGGTCTGCTCTCTGTTAACTCCACCTGCTACCAGGGCCTAAGAGAGTGATAGGAATTCACAGGTTCCTCCCCCAATTGATCACTTAAAGTTGTCTGTCAATGTCTTCCACCAAAATGCCTTAAGGAGTTCCTGGTGGCGGGATTTCAGGCATCTAGGGTGAGATTTGGAGATAGCTGGGGGCTTGGCAGTCTGTTTCAGTCAAAAGGACCTAAGAGGTCATGTTGTCCACATTACAGATGGGAAAACAGGTTCAGCAACAGGAAAAGACTGGCTCAGGGAGAGGAGAATTCAGGTCTTCATCAGTGTGGGTCAGTTCAAACCCTGTCTGGACCTCTGCAGATTTTAGGATCATAGAACAGAAAGGAATCAAATGCTAGGCATCTTCACCCTATTTGTGTCCCAAATTGCTCTGCCTGTCCTTGGAGCCTCTTCTCAGTATTGTGTTTTTGAAGATCAAATAAAGTACGTAGGATGACAAAGGAAACAAATTATCTTGAAATACAGATATTAAATTTTTTCTTTAATAAGTCGTGGTCCTATACTTCATTTGATAGATGTGGAAACTGAGGCCCCTAAAGAATGAAGGACTTAACCCAAAATCAAAGAGCCTAATGAAGCAGGGATGGAATTTGAAGCCAAGCCTTCAAGCTTTCAGGCTGGTGCAGGTTCTACCTCTGGATTAGTAAGCTTCACCATCATTCCCTGGAAGACTGGCTTGTTAAGTTAAAGAAACTATAGTAATAGTTTATATATACATTTATATATGGTTTTAAAGTGGTATAGTATTGGTATGGTATTGCCAAGGCAGCTACAGTCAGGACTAAAAATTCAATAAATCTAGGAACTTTTTAGGAGTGAATTAAATGTTTGATCAGATGTAGCCCGTGAATGATGTTATAAATATCCAAATGACCCTTGGCAGAAAAAAAAGGTTTTCTCCTCCTTTCCACCCCCACCAAGGTGGGATTTGAGTTGGGATTTAGGGAGGTCTTTGGAGGAGGGAGAATGTTCCAGTCCTGAGGAAATAGCAAGAGGGACTACCCAGAGCAAAGAGATGGAGAGACTTGTTTGTGGAAAGGCCAGGAGACTGTGGTCACTGAATGGAAGAAGACTATACAGCTGGGAGCAATGTGTAAGAACAGAAAGATAGGATGAGGCTGGTGAGGAAAGACTTTGAATGCCAGAGGATTTTGTATTTAATCCTGGAGGCAATAGGGAACCACTGGAATCTGAGGAGGGGTTGACATTGTTTGACCTGAACTTTAGAAAAAAATCATTTTAGTAGTTTAGTGGTCAGTGTAGTTAGTAGTTTAGTAGTTTAGTGGATTCAGGGAGAAACTTGAGGCAGAGATATCCCCCAGCAGCTCTTGCAATAACTCAAGCTGTGGGTCTATACCAGTGCCAGAAGGGAGAAGGGGTATATTGCAGAAATATAATAAGGTAAAATTCACATACAACAGTTTAGATACAGGTGGGGAGGGATGAGAAAGACTTAGGGGTCTGGGCTGGCTCCTGGATGTGAAGCTGAGAGACTGGGGACATTAATGGCAGAAGGAAATGCAGTGAGAAGAGGCAGCTTAAGAGGAAATGAGTTCTGCTTTGGATATGTTGAGTATCAGAGGTCTGCTGGGCATCCAGATGGAGATGTCTCTAAGATAGATGGAGGGGCAGCTGGGTGATGCAGTGGACAGATCATCGGCCCTGGAGTCAGAAGGATCTGAGTTCAAATTCGGTCTCAGACACTTAATAATTACCCTAACTATGTGATGCTGGGCATGTCATTTAACCCCATTGCCTTGCAAAAACAAAAACAAAAACAAAACAGATGTAGAAAGAGGCAAGACTGGAGGTCAGTCGAGAGAGTTTAGAGCAGGAGAGGCAGATTTCAGAATCATTAGTACAGAGATGGAAGCTGAGGAGATCACCAGTGTAGGAGAAGAGAAGAGGGCCCAGGCTCAGTTCTGACACACACCTACACTAGGATTAATCCCACCAAAATTCAATTTCAGCTGATCCATACCAACATTTCCATGTTTTCAGAAGTCTTATGAACAGCATTCCTTCCACTGGTCAGGGAACATATTGTTATTAAAAAACAATAATCTTTTTCTTTACTTATTTTAAATTGCAGACATTTGTTGATGAATATTTAAGTAAAGGGGGGGGGGATGATGGTAGGCAGAAACATATTGGCCAATGTCGGGCCATCTTGCTTGGGACTTGGATCGTTGTTTCACTGAAGAGACAGATGGTGTCTCCAGTGCTGGAGGAAGCCAGGAGCTACCCAGAGAACGGGGGATTTTCCAGGACCTTCGAGACCCATGGAAGACCTGGAGTCATAGACTGGATCTCAAGGAGACTTGAGAGAGCATCTGTCCAACCTCTCCATTTTACAGATAAGGGACCTCGAGTCTACCGCTCTTCCTATGAAGAATCTCCTTTGGGATGATTGTTCTGTCTTAGAGGTGGCATTAAAAAACATTTTGCCTCATAGTCACTTTCCAAATGATCTTCCAATAGGAACCTCCTTATAGCAAAAGAAAAGACCACCTGACCATGTCTGAGAGTATATAGAGTCTGTAACTCTATTCTGCCACTCCTGCACTAACTGGGCAGAGGCATGCTTTGTCATTAGTCTTCTGGAGTCTGTTGGTCACTCGATTGATGAGAGTTTGGATACCTTTAATCGTCTTCTCCTTTCCATTACTGAAAAGCCATAGAAAAAATTATTGTTCAATTGTGTCCAACTCTTTGTGACCCAATGGGGTTTTCCTGGCAAAGATACTGGAGTGGATTGTCAGTTCCTTCTCCAGCTCATTTTACAGAAGAAACTGAAGCAAACAGAGGTCACATTTGAACTCAGAGCTTCCTGACTCCAGGTCTGATGCTCTATACACTACTATAGTACCACCTTGTGGCCAGTGTGAAAATCCTGTTTCTGAGCTCAGAAGATCTAGGTTCAGACCCTCTGATCTTCACTAACTGGGTGGCCTCAGACCCCTCACTCCCTTATCTGACCCTCAGCTTCCTCTTCTATGAAGTGAAGACATTAGATAAGAGGAGCTCTAAGGTTTCTTTCAGCTCTAAATCTATGATGAGAGGGTGGATGCTCATCATGCACTTAACTCTCCTGGTTCTGTGGCCTTCTCTCTGGAGCAGGTCATAGAAGTCTTCCCAGGTTTCTCTGCATTCTTCACCATCACCATTTCTTATAGCACTGTACTATTTGAACGCAGTCATATGCTATCATCTACGGGACAAGTTCCTGATGAGGTGGCACCCATTCTGTTTCCAGTTTTTTTTCTGGGATTCATTTTTTCAAGAATGCCCTGATTCAGAGCTGAAAGGAAATGAGAGACCTGCTTCATTTTATAGATGAACAAATGGAAATAAAGCTGTTGCAGGGATTTCCCCAGGATTCCCATGCTCCCAAGCCAGGATTCTTTCCATTCACCCTCCTGCCTAGGTTTTACCTGGTTTACTCTAGCCCCTCCTCCCAGGGGCTCTTGGAATGATTATTTCTCCATCTTTACAATTATTTAACCAATATTTTAAAATAATGTCCTCTCAAAAAAATCCTATTTGTATGATGTTTTTCTTGGTCTAGAGATGAGCCTGAGGTTTCAAAAGCTACTTGGGGGACAGCCCTGCTGAGTTCAAATCTGGCCTCAGACACTTAATAATGACCTAGCTGTGTGGCTTTGGGCAAGCCACTTAACCCCATTTGCCTTGCCAAAAAAACCCCTAAAAATGACAAAAAAAGCTACTTGGTAATGAATTATTTGGATAGAACAAGCCATGAAAGAGAAAAAAATTCAAAATGTGCAGTTCACTGGTGACAGTGGCAGAACAGTGGACAGGAAGCAGAGGATGCAGGACTCTTCCCCCCTTTTTAGATCCTCTACAGCCTTAGTTTAGTTCTTGGTATTCTCCAAGTGATGCCTCAGCCAGAGACTAGAAAAGGCAACGTTTCCTCCTCAATGTCAGAAAAGGATGTCCCTCCCAGAAATGAGCCCCAAAGATGGAAGCTGGGGCGCCGAGCAAAGACGGCGATTGAGTATGTCTCACTTGGTGGGCTGCTTGGAAGTCTTAGATTGAAATGATACAATGTGTCAAAGTATAGAGCTACAAAGTTACAAAAAGAGCACCAGAAAATGATGACAACTTATTTAGTAACTTTTGTGCAAAGGATGAAGAGGGAAATAAATTCTACTATGACCTCAATCATACACTAGACATAAATTAAATTAAATTTGATTCATTAGAGATAAAGGTGCAAGTAGACCATTCTGTGCCTCCTTTGTTTAGAGGGTCTCAGGATCCTGCAGAGGAGACTGAGGAGCGGGCCGACAAGTGAGAGGAGAACTGGGGGAGAGTAGGGTCATGGATGGAAACCCGTAGAGGAGAAGAGGTCAACAGTGTCAAAGACTAAAGAGAGATCCAGAAGGAAGAGGATTGGGAAAAGGCATTAGCTGGGCCATTAAGAAGCGAGATGGCAAAGAGGGAAGAAGAGAGAAGAAAGGAATTGGAAGCAGAGTTAAGACAACTTTCTTAAACAGAGAAGAGGTAAATAGGATGGTAGCTAATGGAGACAGGGAGCAAGGGAAGGTTGTTTTGTTTTTATTAACAACGGGGGAGAGATGAGTTATGTTTATAGTCAGCAGAGAAAGAGTAAATTGGGATCGTCTTGCTACACGTGGGCCTGGTGGAGATTATGTACATAGATGAATAGTGGACCCTGATAGTAGTAGAATCCTGCAATTATTTATTAGCTGACCTAACCTCTCTGAGCCCCTGATCTTTATCTGTAAAATGAGGATATTTGTACTTCCAAATCACAGGATCACTATGAGGAACACATTTCTTTAAGCCTTAAAGTATCATAGAAATAGCAGCTGGATTATTAAGAAATTATACATCCATAAATTCCTCCTTGTGTGAGCCTCCATGGAAAGTTATATCGGGAAGGGACATCAGAAGTGGAGGTCTCTACTATGGACACTCTGTGGGACCTTACATATCACTTGCCCTTCATTGTTTCCAAGCTCCCTTATGTGTTTGATAAATGTTTCTGAATGAGGGAAATGGTAAATAAATCTCAAAAACTGAAAGCTTAGTGGCATGCAGATCCAAGTTCTGCACGCTGCTGTCTATAGAGCCTTGACCAGAAACCAGAGCTAGGAACTAGGTAAAAGTTCTAGAGAAAAAAATAAAAAGCATTGTGATATAAGGAAAAAATTACAAATTATTAAGCTCTCCAGAAAAAGACCAAGAGGTCTTGGTAGGTGGTGATTTCCACCTAACTGGAGACTTCGAGCAGTCTCTATAATGAAGGACCAGGACAATGATCATTCCCTCACCCAAGAAAGAGGGGACAGATAGACAGAAACAGCTGGAAAAATTTCCAGGCTCCCCACCCCCTCATATACCCAAAGAACTCTCTCCTCCCCTGAATGCCTCCCCACTCAGCTTGCTCCTGGTTGCTACTCTCAAGAGGAGCCTGGCATCTGTCAGTTGCTTTGCCCACCAGAGTTTAAATCAGGGCTCCCCTCAAGTACTGAGGTCAGAGGGCTGAGAACTGGGTGCACAGCAGGGCGCATGGACTAGAGATTGCTTGCATCCTTTGGTTGATTCTAGTGACACTTAATCTATTTATCAATACACTCTACAGAGGCAGGTGTGAATGTGTGACTCTTTGTCTATCTCTTAAGCTGGAGACCAGGAGGCCCTCTTTGTTGGTCAGGTCTGAGGTCCCTTCCAACTCTGAGATTCAGTGCTTCTGGATTCTCTGCTTCACTGGCAGTGAACATGACTCTTGGTACTTTCTCAGGGGAGATTCAGAAAGGGATGCCTCCAAAGCCATACTGTCACAAAATCAGATTCTAAAAGCTATATCCAGTTTGAAAAAAGACCAAATACTATAACCTTTAATTTAAAATAAAAATGTTATCTTATTATGTAATCTTGCTATCTCTTATACTTTATTTTTCTTCCTTAAGGATATGATTTCTCTCTCATCACATTCAACTTAGATCAATGTGTACCATGGAAACAATATAAAGACTAACAGACTGCCTTATGTGGGGCGGGGGGAGGAAGTAAGATTAGAGGGAAAATTATAAAATTCAAAATAAATAAAATCTTTTTTATAAAATTTTTTTAAACATCTATATCCAGGTTTCAGGCAGAATTTTTATTTAGTCTCTATTCAAAACCTCAGCCCTCAGTCCTTAGCCACTGGTTTTAGTCTTTTTATCCAGTTCAAGTCAGTAGACATGAATTCAAAGCAAAGGCATTTAATGAAATAGAACAGCAAGGCAAATAACAAAGAAAACAAACAAATGCTTAAGGACAAACTCTTCCAAGAATTCCCAAACTACTGGTAGAAAGAACACCTCATACTCAAGTTCTAGCTCCTCCCAAGCTACTCTTTCTTGCTTCAGCTGGGTACCTATCTGTGTCTTTGTGGGAAGGCTTTCTCGAAGGTGAACCTGGCTCCACTGAGCTGCCACTGCCATCTGATGGCTTTCTACTTCAGGGTGGAGTTTGCAGCCTCTTCTGTCTTGGGAATGCTTTGGGGGAGAGTCCTTATTCATAGTATGGGATCATTTCAGCTCTTTTAGGAGTCAGATACACAGTCACTCCCAGCCAGTACCACTCTATTTCTCAGATTCTTGAATTTAGGTCGGTCAATTCTAGTAAACCTCTCCTGTCATGGACCTGGTAGCAGGCTTAAAACCATGCTTACTACCCTGGAGCTTCACTTGGCAAGACTGGACCTGAGAACCGGTGCATAGAACTTCTACAGCTACCTCCACATTTCTGTACTCCCGTGACCACAAAGTTCTTGCTTATAATAGATGAGTTCTAAGATCTTTTGCAACTCTAAAAATGTCCCATCCCAGTCTTTTTCAGTCTTGTTATCTGCCACTCCAAGTTCTGTACTACCTATAGTACCTGTACTAAGTTAGAATCAAGATAAATATTCACATTTACTAGCTCTGGGATCCTAGACAAGCCACTTTATGTCCTTCTGCCTCTGTTTCTTCCTCTATAAAATGGAGATAATGACACTTCCTTCCCAAGGTGGTTGTGAGGATGAGATATTATGTTAAGTGCTCTACAAATCTTATATTACTATGGCAATGCTAACCATTATTATCATTCCTTCCATCATTTGCCCTGGTCCCTCTTGAGAGAGTAATAGGCAGTCTTAAATGGATCTGTCTTTATTGTGATTATGAGCATTTCTAATATTGCATCAAATAACAAAAGACTAGACATCCTTGTGTTATAGCTGATATGACTGGGAAGGCCTCTCTTGTTTCTCCATTACTTATAATACTGTTCCTTCGTTTTAGAGGCTTTATCATATTCAGAAAAGTCCATTTTTATGCTCTTTAATATTTTTAATGGAAACAGGCATTGTATTTTTAAAAACTTTTTGTTATATATGACTAGCATCACGTTATTGTTATTATTCCTATTGTGAATATGGTACAGAGAGCTGAGAGATAGGTAAGAGCTTTAATAAATATAGAATACTTAGCAGGCTCAGTGCTTAGCTCTGGAATGCATTAGAAGAGAGAGGGAGATGGGCTCTACTCTCAGGTCACTTACATCCTAAAGGGGAAGACAAAGCCTGCAGGATGCTGATGTGGCTGAGAAAGGTGCCCCGAGTTGGGCGGAGGTACAGCAGTCTGGAAGGGGAGCTCATCCGCTTAGAGAGCTGACATTAGGGAAGACATTCAGGTGGTCAAGGGCGAGCAGCCCAGAGGGACAGCCCTGCTGCCAGGTGGCACCTTAGTGTATAGAGCACTGGACCTGGAGACAGAAAGCTCTGAGTTCAAATCCAGTTTCAGATACTTTCTAACTATGGGACCTGAGGCAGTCACTTAACCTCTGTCAAACTTAGATTCCTCAACTATAAAATGGGGATAAAAAAGCATAACAATACTTTCCAGGGTGGTTGGAAGGTTCAAAGACGACATCTGCACAGCACATAGTAGAGCTGTTGGCGCAGTCAACACTAGATAAATGCTAGCTCTAATGAGTTGTTGAGAGGGGAGTGAAACCTATTATGTTTTATAGTTTTTCTAACATTGAACCAATCCTACATTCTTGGCTTAAATCCAAACTGGTCCTAGTATATGTATCATCTTTCCAATATTTTTACTGTAGCCATTTTGTTCATATTTTATTCAGTATTTTTGCACTGATATTTATTATGGCTATAAGGGCTACAATTATCTTTCTCTCCTTTTTCTCTCTCCCTGGTATTAAGACCAGATTTACTTGATAGAAAAAAATTAGAAAGAAAATTTTCCACTTTTAGAGGCTTTTTTAAGAGTTTATATAATATTGGGATAAAGGGTTCTTTGAATGTTTAATAGATTTACTTGAAAATTCATCTGCTTGACATTTTTCTTTTCATTTGTAGTTTACTCAAGTCCTTTTTTTCTGAATAGGTTGCATTCTCTAGTTGTTCTATTAATCTAGATAAATATTCATCAATTTCATTTACCAATCTGTTGACAGGTAATTAGATTAGGCAAAATAATTTCTAATAATTTTTATTTGAATTTTCCTTATGTATTTGTAATATTTGAAATTTGGCTTTCCTCTCTTAAAACAAATTAGCTAATAGTTTATCTTATCACCCACCGTCACCCAACTTCCCAGCTCCTAATCTTATACCAAGTAAACTTGCTCATGCTTTTGTTTAGGCTTTCACCTTTGTTAGCCTTTTCTTTGGTTTTAAGTATATTAATTGTTGGGGTTTTTTTATTTCAACTTGGTGCTTTTTTTAATTGCAGGCCTATTTCAATGATCTTTTCTCTCTTTTATTGATGAATGTGCTCAAAGATAGAACTGGTCCCTGAAGGACAGATTTGGCAGCATCCCACAAGTTTTGGTAGCTTCTCTTAGTAACAGATTTTGTGACTCCCTCTGTCCAGAAGAGTAAACCATACTTTCTGGATTTGGGGTTTCTACACATTCCCCCTGTAGTTTGGATTCTTAAACTATATCTCATTTGGTTTTGCATATGTTGGTTTCAGTTGTTCCAGAGAATTTTCTCTTCAAATCAGGTGTAAAGTTATCCATTGTGAAAGGATATTATTTCAATTTTTAAAACATTAGAGATAAGTAAAATCTAAGAAAATTTCAATTTTTGCAAATTATAACTGTGTCCTTGAGTCATTTGCATTTTTTATAAGTTGCAGTTTTGGGGGAAAGCATATTATTACACTGCTCTAGATAAATGCCTGGCTCAAATATTGTCTCTTTTGGGCTTAATAACAGTCCTTCAAGAGAGTCACTATTATTAATTCCATTTTTCAGTTGAGGAAACTGAGGTAAGAAACTTGCTTAGGGTCACACGGTCAGTATCCAAGGTTGGATTTGAACTTCTTGACTCCAGATCAAGCACACTACCCACTGTACTACCCAGCTGCCTCCTAGGTGTATCAAAGTAGAAGGTCCTGCAAAAGGGCCAGCTCTTTCTCAAACTTCCCCTCTTGGCACCTGTCTATTCACTAACTTTAATTTGAATTTTGCTTCAAGTGCAAAGCCAGGGCTAACTAGAGAGAGCTTTAAGAACACAGTTAAGGAGAGAGCCTGATCTACCTCAGACTGGTGACTCAGAGCAACTAGCTCCAGGACTTTTCAGTTAAAATCAACTCCATGAGTTGTGAACCAATCCAACCATTCTGGAAAGCAAATTGGAACTATGCCCAAAGGGTCATCAAAGTGCCCATGCATGCCCTCTGATCCATCAATACCAATTTTTGGTCTGAACCCCAAAAGATCATAAAAAAGGAAAAAGACCCACATGTACAAGAATATTGATGGCAGCTCTTTTTTAATGGTGACAAAGAATTAGAAACTGAGGATATCCATCAATTAGGATACAGTTGAACAAATTGTGGTATATAATTGCAATTGTGCTATTAAAAGTGATGAGCGGGCAGCTAGGTGGCGTAGTGGATAAAGTACTGGCCTTGGAGTCAGGAGTACCTGGGTTCAAATCCGGCCTCAGACACTTAATAATTACCTAGCTGTGTGGCCTTGGGCAAGCTACTTAACCCCATTTGCCTTGCAAAAAAACCTAAAAGAAAAAAAGTGATGAGCATGGGGGAACTAGGTGGCACAGTGGATAGAGTACTGACCCTGGACTCAGGAGGACTTGAGTTCAAGTTTGACCTCATACCCTCAATAATTACCTAGCTGTATGACCTTGGACAAGTCACTTAACCCCATTGCCTTGCAAAAAAAAAGTAATGAGGAGGATGATTTCAGAAAAACCTGGAAAAACTTAAATAGACTGATGCAAAGTAAAGTGAGCAGCAACACTGTACAATTCTCTACTATCAATGACAACTATTCTCATCAATATAAAGATCTAAGACAATTCTAAAAAGCTCATGATGAAAAATGTTATCTGCCTCCAGAGAAAGAACTAATGGAGCATGAATGCAGATTGAAGCATACTATTTTTTCCATTTTTCTTTATTTTGTTGTATTGGTGTTGCTTTTTGGTCTTTGTTTTCTTTCACAACATGATCAATTAGGGAATGTGTTCCTGATTGCACATGTTCAGCCTATATAAAATTTCTTACTATCTCAGGGAGGGCAGAGGGGAGAAAGGGAAGGAGAGAATTTGTAACTCAAAATTGTAAAAGAACTGTTTTTAGAGATAACTGGGAAAAATAATATAGTATCCAAAATAAAGAAAATAAACTCCTTAAAAGCTGAAGAGAACCCCATGGACATTAAGGATTCCTTATAAATCACCATGTACACTTTTTTTACCCAAGCAGAACATGTTCTCATATTAGCCATATTGCAAAAACAAACAAAGATGAGTGAGAAAATTATACTGTAATTTGGACTCAGTTCTTTCAAAGTAGAGAAAATATTTTTTTTTTATCATGAGTCCTTTGGAATTGTTTTAGATCACTGTATTGATTAGAGTAGCTATGTTTTTCCCAGTTGATCATCATTTAAAATATTGCTCTTACATTGTACAATCATCTGCTCACTTTCTGCTCACTTTCCTCTGCATCCAGCCATATAGGTCTTTTCAGGCTTTTCTGTAACCATCCCCCTTGTTATTTTGTATACTATAATAGTGTTTTATCATGTTCTTAAACCACAATTTGTTCAGCCATTTCGCAATTGAAGGATATCCCTTCATTTTCTAATTCTTTGCCACCACAAAAAGAGCTGCTATCAAAATTCTTGTACATATGGGTCCTTTTCCTTTTATCTCTTTAGCCCTAATAGTCAGTAGTACGACTGGGTCAAAGGGTATGCATAGTTTTGTAGCCCTTTGGGCATAGCTCCAGATTGCTCTCCAGAATGGTTGAGCCAGTTCACAATTCAACCAACAATTGATTTTTGCTATTCTTCTATCATTTCAGTTGTGTCTGACTCTTTATGACCCCATCTGGATTTTTTTGGTGGTATTTTGGGGGTTCTTTTGGCAAAGACACTAGATTGGTTTGCCATGTCCTTCTCCAGCTCACTTAACAGAAATGAGTCTTCTATCACCAAGCTCAGTATTCTATCTATCACACCACTGAGCTGCCCATAATAATTAATTAGGGTACCTATTTTCTCTCAACCACTCTTAACATTTGTCATTTCTGATGGGTGTGAAGTGTTGTTTAAATTTGCATTTCTCTAATCAGTAGTGATTTAGAGAATTTTTTCATGACAATAGCTTTGATTTATTCTTTTGAAAATTCGCTGTTCATACTCTTAGATCATTTATCACTTGGGAAAATGGTTCTTATTTTTATATATCTGACTCATTTCCCTATATACCTGAGAAATGAGGCCTTCAGCAGATATTATAAAAATTTTTGTTATTACTTCATTATCTACGTTTTTGCAAAATCCGCAGCTAGGTGGCAGCAGTGGATAGAATACGGGTACTGGAGTCAGGACCAGAGTTCAAATCTTATCTTGTATGCTTGACACTTAGTAGCTGTGTGACCTTAGGTAAATCACTTCACTCTGCCTCGAATCCAAGACCATCTCCAGTCGTCCTGATCCATATCTGGCCACTGGACCCAGGATGGCTCTGGAGGAGCAAGTGAGGCTGGTGATTTAGCGCAGTCACCCTCACCTTCCCCTTCATTCAAATCCAATTCACAAGGATGTCATGGCACCACCTCCCTGATGCCATAGTCTTCTTTGAGAACAAAGGATACACATCAGCAAAATATATTTTCCTTAATTATCTCTTTGAAGTATTTTTGCTTTAATATTTAATCTATTTTTGCTTTTGCTTTGTCTGACAGCCTCCCCTTTGTATTTCAGTTAAAGCACATTAGATCTGCTCCAGCTCCTTATTTCCCTCTGCATCTGTTTCAATCTTGTTTCTTGTAAACAATATATTTTAGGATTCCAGTTTCTAATCCATCGCCATTTAGGCTTACAGTAAGCTGATCATGCCAGGGGGTTACAGTTACTAAGGTGAGGAGTTTGCATTTGACCATAAAGGCCATGGGTAGCAGCCTCTGGAGGTTCCCGAGCAGGTGAGTCATATATACTTGGAGGATGGCTGTGTGTTAGGAATCACTTTGAAGAAGATTCTTTTTTTTTTGTTTTTGCAAGGCAAATAGGGTTAAGTGGCTTGCCCAAGGCCACACAGCTAGGTCATTATTAAGTGTCTGAGGCCAGATTTGAACTCAGGTACTCCTGACTCCAGGGCCAGTGCTCTATCCACTGTGCCACCTAGCCACCCCAGGAATCATTTTGAAAGTAAGCCAACAAACATTTATTGACTCCCCTGCTCTTAAAGAGTTTACACTCTAATGGAGGAGACATGTATATAATGCCTAAGACAGAGCAGATGGAAGGTAATCTCAGAGGCAAAGACCTCCTGAAAAAGCCAGGGAAGATGCAGGGTCAGGTTTGAGAAACCAGCCAGGCCAGTGTACCCAGAGGATGGGATAAATGCAGAGGAGTAAAGAGGAAGAAGACTGGAAAGGGGAAAAGTAGTAAAGAGCTTTACATGCCAGAGGGTTCAGTATTTGGTCCTAGCAGTCATAGGTCATTGATCGGGGGGATCCCAAACTTTAGGATAGATTGGAGTAGGGATACTGGAGATGGTTACTGACAGGCTAGACAAGATGAGGTAATGACTGAGAGTGGAGAAGAGATCCATATGGGATCTTGTCAAAGTGGAAACAAGACTTGGCAACAAAGAGAAAAAAGAGTCAAGGATAACACTAAGATTGTGAGTCAAAGCCAATGGGAGAATGAGGGTCCATGCAGACATAGGGCAGTTCTTAAGAAGTTCTTGAGAACAATGAGCTCTGTTGTTATGTCCTGAGCCTGAGATATAGGTGGGATGAGTGTGGATGACTACAATGACCCAGGAGAGGGCTGGGAGGGAGCTGGCCCCTCTCTTAAAGATGCATACCATAGAGGCTGTGCACCAGAGGAGAGACCAGAGAGAACGCAAGGGGTGACTTCTTACAATAATCCAGGCACCAAAGACATGGCTTTCCTCTGCATTTCCATCTTCTGATCCTCACCTGGTGGTTCCTGGCTGTTTTCTAGAGGCAGTGCCCAAACTAGTGGATTCTTTGTTTGAAAGGACCCTGAATCTGATGAAGAGTTAAACCAATGATGTTGAACTCAAATCAAAATGGTGGGGCAGCATACTGACCCAGAAAACAACCAATTCACATTATCTATGTAATGCTGTATTTTTACATGGAAATCCATTACCACTATTATTTAATTTCCTACTAGAAGTGCCAGTTCAGGCAATAAGGCAAGAAAAAGAAGTAGAGAATGAACAGAGACCCACAGAAACAAATCATCATTTGTGCAGATGATATAATGGCCTTCATATAGAATTCTAGAGTCGACTAAAAATATATAAATGAGATAGATAACTTCAGCAAACTTACAGAATATAAACTAAATCTACACTAATTAATAGTCATCTAATATATTACCCACAAATTTCAGTAGGGAAGGATAGAAAGAAAAACTTCCATTCATTTGCTACAGAATATAGAAAATTTATCATACTTATTAAGATAAATATCTCAATTATACTACAAATCACATCAGATCATAAATTATACTACAAGTAGTAATCATCAAAACTCTCTGGTTCAAATACATTGAAATAAATACAAATGGAAGCCTAATGCTCAGTAACTCCAGAGACCCCAGCTCCTGGAGCAAAGAGTCATTATTTGGGAACATTGGAAAGTAGTCTGGCAGAAATTAAGTTTAGATCAACAACTTATACCAGGATGAGCTCCAAATGAATAAGTGACATAAAAAAAATCACATCATAAAAAAAAATCAGAGGAGCAATGAATAAAGTAGTTTTTGGAGCTATGGATAAAGGAAGAGCTTATAACCAAATAAGAAATAGAGATCACTGATGTCGTTCAGTTATTTTTCAATCATGTCTAAGTCTCTGTGCCCCCATCAGGGGTTTTCTTGGCAGCGATACTGGAGTGCTTTGCCTTCTTGAACTTATTTTACAACTAAGGAAACTGAGGCAAACAGGATGAAGTGACTTGCCCTGGGGGTCACATAGAACTCAGATCCTCCTGACTCTGGACCCAGCATCGTCTCTACTGTGTCACCTTACTACCCCCATTGAGTAAGATCACAGAAGATAAAATGGGCAACTTTGATTATATAAAATTTTAAAGTTTTTGCATATACAAAAACCAATACAGCTAAAATCAGAAAAGGAAATGATGATGGAGGAATTTTTACAGTCAGTTTCATTGATAAGGTTCTCATTTCCCAGCAATATAAAGAACTGGTTTAAATCTATAAGATTAAGTTTTTATCAAAAGTAACTGATAGGGGCAGCTAGGTGGTCCAGTGGATAGAGCACTGGCCCTGGAGGAAACAAGTAACTGATAAATTTTCAAAGGATATGAATAGGTAGTTTTCTAAAGAAGAAACCCAAGCAATCAATAACCATATGAAAAGATCATCTAAATCCTTAATAATTGGAGAAATGCAAATTAAAACTCTGAGATTCTATCACATATCCATCACATTTTCAAACAAGGAAAATGACATGTTGGAAGGAATGGAGGAAAACTAGCACATCCGTGTGCACTGTTGGTAAAACTCTAAATCGGCCTGGCAATTCTGGAAAGCATTTTGGAAGTCTATGTCAAAAGACACTCAATTGTTCCCCAGTGATACCATGCACGACTAAGTACATTCCCCAGAGATAAAAGAGGAAAAGATTCAAATGTAAAGGAAAAATTAGATAGCGGCTTTTTACTGTAACAAATACCGGGAACCAAAGATAGGTTTACTCTACCAACTAGAGAATCTCTGAGCAAATTTGAAGAAATGAATGTAAGAAAATATTATTACATATTGAAAAATGACAAAAAAAGGTTTCAGAGAAATTTAGAAAGATTTGCATGAACTGATATGGAGTAAGAAAAACCAAGAGAACAATTTTCAGTATTAACAGAAATAACTGAAAAGGAAAACATCTCTTTTTTGTTTTTGCAAGGCAATGGGGTTAAGTGACTTGCCCAAGGCCACACAGCTAGGAAATTATTAAGTGTCTGAGGCCAGATTTGAACCCAAGTATGCCTGACTCCAGGGCCCGTGCTCTATATACTGCACCACCTAGCTGCCCCAGGAAAACATGTTTTAAAAACAAGATCCTTGATCAATTCAAGAACTAACCACTGGTCCTGAGGACTGACAGGAAGCCTGCTACTCCCTCTCCTGATAGAAGAATGATGTTTCATCATTAATCACACATTTTTGTAAATGTGCATATTTTTTCCTTCTTTTGCTTCACTATCATTGTTACAAGTTTTGTGCTTTTCCTTTTTTTTTTAAATTTAAAGAGTAGAAGAGAGAATAAAGTGGGAAGGGAGAATATTAGAATTGAGGCTTTCAAAAAATAAGAAATAAGAGTTTAGTTGGAGGATTTTTTTTTAGGTTTTTTTTTTTTGCAAGGCAAATGGGGGTTGAGTGGCTTGCCCAAGGCCACACAGCTAGGTCATTATTAAGTGTCTGAGGCCGGATTTGAACCCAGGTACTCCTGACTCCAGGGCCAGTGCTTTATCCACTGCACCACCTAGCCACCCCTGGATTTCTTTTTTTAAACACAAAGAAGAAAAGTTCCACAGGAAACAAAGCAGGACAACCTTGAAAGAAGGATGTTGAATTTCACAGATCTTTTTTTTTTAAAGGCACTACAATTCACATGTAATCCCATTTTTCAGTTCTACTTTGCTGGGGAAAAATGGGGTTTTTAGTGTTCATTCTATTCAAAATAAAAAACAAGTGTTATGAAGTGGATGGACTTAAAGACCTTGTTTAGGAAGGAAGGAATTCATTGAGTTTTTGTAAAGTCCAGTGGGTTAATTCAAAGGATCACCAGAGTAAGGAGTTTTGAGGTACCTGTGAGGTCATTAAGCTCCACACTCTCCTTATCTATAATTAAACTGAGGTCCAGAGAAAGGGAATAGTGGGGGCAGCTAGGTGGTGCTGTGGTTAGAGCACAGGCCTTGGAATCAGGAGGATCCAAATCCAAATATGGCCTCAGACACTAATAATTGACTAGCTGAGTGACCCTGGGCAAATCCCTTAACTCCACGGCCTTAAATAAAAAAAAATTTTTTAAAGGAATAGTCTTTAATAATTACCTAGGTGGGCAAGCCACTTAACCCCATTTGCCTTGCAAAATCCTTAAAAAAAACAAAAGGAAGTGACTTGTCTGATGGGTCTTTACTGTTGTAGATGACAGCATCTGTCCCCACTCTACGATTGAAATGTTTTTTTTTATTCTCTTGCTCTCAAAAGCAAATTTAATGCCCTCCCATTTGAGGAAATAATAAATTTTCAGAAGCTACTTTGGTTGATTGTCCTTTTTTTTTTTTTTAGGTTTTTGCAAGGCAAATGGGGTTAAGTGGCTTGCCCAAGGCCACACAGCTAGGTCATTATTAAGTATCTGAGACCAGATTTGAACTCAAGTACTCCTGACTCCAGGGCTGGTGCTCTATCCACTGTACCACCTAGCCACCCTGGTTTTGCTTTTTTAAAAAATACCTATTTTGAGTTTATGGATTTGGACAACATCCTAGCCAAGCAGAAATTTTCAATCAGAACTCATCTACAGAACAAAAACAAATAGCTTGGAGTCAGGGCCATTTCTAAAAAAAGGTTGAATTTGGTCTTGGTGCAACCATGGATTCTTTACAGCCGATTTCCAGTTCTCACCAGAGGTATTGGGTATCAACAGATATTTTTAGTGAAATGGAAGCAGCAGAAACTATCCTTTGAGAAAAACATCACCAAGATAAACAAATGAGATTGTACTACTAATTTCCATACAGCCTCCACATGTGCTTAAATTTATCAAGTCCTGGCATCCCCAAACACCGTTTTGGGAAAAAGTTTTCTTTTTTTTTTCCTGGTACACCCTCAATTCTCCTCATCCCTAACTCTCAGAATCCCTCCATCTCTGCCCTGATGTGTGTGTGTGTGTGTGTGTGTGTGTGTGTGTGTGTGTGTATAACTGTAGAAGAGCATGCCCCAAGGTAACAAGGGAAGTGTTTTACTGATGTTTTTCTTATTTCGATATTGAACTATGTTCTCTAACGAATATCATGAGCTAGAGGCTTGGGTATGGACAGTTATCTTGTAAGGTAAAGGTAAACACCGTCTGGAAAAATAATCTGGGTGTTGGTGTGGAGAGTGAGGTGTGCAAAAAAATACAAATATTTTCTTTACTCATCTGTTGCATGTTACAACTCCCCAATAGAATGGAAGCTCCTTGAGGGAAGGAACCATTCTATTTTTATTCTGGACATGGCAAAAGGTGCTTAACAGATGCTTGGGAACTGAATGAGGTTAGGTTAAACAACAGTGAAGAAAGGGCTTAGCATACTCAATAATAACTCCACTAAATCTTAGTAAGTTTATCAGTTTTATTAGGATGGATTATACCACAATACTTTATAAAAAAGTGTTCTGCAACCCTGTACGTCCATCTGCCACCACACTGAGTCACAGCATCTTTGGCTTCCTCTAGCTTTTTGGGACTGTCATTCGCCAGTTCTGACCTGCATTCATTTGGCTCCCACCCCTCTGCAGATTAGGAAAATGAGACACAGGAAGGTTAGATGACCTTCCTCTCCCAACATCCGAGGCAAACTTGGAGCTCAGATCCTTCTTGCTGACTACTGCTGCTGGATCCCATTCCCAACCTACTTTCCACTCATTTTTACATCTGTTCTGCATATACTTTAGAATGGATATGTTATCTCTTCCATTGCTCCTTGAGGCCAGGGGTTATTTGCCTTTTATCTGTCTTTCCAGGGTTCACAGGGAGAGTTTAATAAATGATTTTTTTTTTAGGTTTTTGTAAGGCAAATGGGGTTAAGTGGCTTGCCCAAGGCCACACAGCTAGGTAACTATTAAGTGTCTGAGACCAGATTTGAACCCAGGTAGTCCTGACTCCAGGGCTGGTGCTTTATCCACTACGCCACCTAGCCGCCCCTAATAAATGATTTTCAACCAACTAATCCAGGATCATGTAGCACTTCTGGATGCTTTCCTGAGCAGGCCTGTTTGTCCAAGGACTTTCCTGATGACCAGGCCATCTCAAGAGATCTTTATGAGATCTCCGACTAATTGAGAAAATGCCCAGTCTCAGTTGAACCTCTTTCAACTTATAACAGATTAGATAAATGAGACTTCTAGTTTGGTGCTAGACCTGTTCTCTACAGTGGTCATCCAGCACACCTCCTTCACACATGCACGTGTGCACACACACACACACACACACACACACACACACACACACACATCTCACTCAACTTTTTCCTAAGAGTACGGCCCTGAGGCCACACCATCCGGTGGAGAGGGGAGGGAATGCCCACTTACAGAGCACCTACTATGGACCAGACATTATGCTAATACTTGACAACTCCTAACTCATCTGAGCCTTACAATGACCCTTGGAGACAGGTGCTGCTGTTATTCCCACTTTACAGATGAAGAAACCAAGTCAAGAAAGGGTCACTTGCCCAGGTCACAAATCTAGTGCATGTCTGAGTCTGTATTTCAATTTAGGTATTCCTGACCCCAGGCCCAGTGCTTGGTGGCACTCCCTAGCTGCTCACTCTACCAAACACTCCACCTCTTAGCGGGAGTGACCATGGGCTCTCAAAGACCACACCAACAAAGGACATATTTTGGCAGAATCTACTATCCTGGAAAGGCTTCAATGATGGTTCCAGTAATAGACTTTCTGTAAGTCCAGGAGAAGCTCACCACCATTAAAGGAGACTAGGTCACTCTCTGGCCATGGCAACCCAGAAACAGCAATAGATACAGATTGGCTTCAGTCTTCTTTTGTATCTACAGTGACAAGAGGAGAATTGGGTGATGGGGAAGGAGGTAGGAGGGAGGGGAAGGTGCTATGAATCCCTTTTTAGATGCTCCCCCCCACCCAGAAGCTTTAACTGAAGCTCACTGGTATTCTAAATGTGGGCTCTGTTCAGACTAAAGAATTGATAAGAGTCCTGATAGAAGTGAAATTTGTAGCGATGCTTCAGTCCTAAGAAACCCAAAAGCCCTAAGAAACATTTCATGAGATGCTTAGTCTGCTGATCTTTCAGTGTTCCTTGGGACTATCACCAAAAACCCTACCAAGATCTGTTTGAAAAGAGGTAAAGAAATTCCAGAAAGAGCTCTGAAGGCTACCCCTGACCAAGTCAACATGTATTTTGATATTCAGCAACTTTATTGCAAAGGGGACTACAGGGTTTGGTCATTTAAAAAAAAACTAGGCATCTGGGAATACATCTCTGAACCAATAAGATGCTGCTCAGAAGCCTCACACGAGTATCATGAAAATTTCTTGGAAAGTCAGGTGTTGAGCATGGAAGGAACCAAGCCACTTCCAAAATACAACTGACAACAGTTTACTCCAAAATAATTCCTGCCACAGAAGACAAGATGAGAGGTAATAGGTGGAAAGACAAACTTAACAAGAATTCAAGCTCTCCAAAGGTGGGATGGGCCACCCCATGAGCCAGGGAGCTCCCACTCATGGGAGGT
This sequence comes from Macrotis lagotis, assembly GCF_037893015.1. Taxonomy (NCBI): domain Eukaryota; kingdom Metazoa; phylum Chordata; class Mammalia; order Peramelemorphia; family Peramelidae; genus Macrotis; species Macrotis lagotis. Next base: position 10,311,049 of record NC_133661.1, read on the forward strand.
CATCAAGCAGCGGTCGATCAAATACAAGTCAGACTAGTGGTTTCTCCTCTCAAATTCCATAATCTGGGGGTTACCCTGGGAGTTCTGTGCAGGCCCAGATGGAAGAAGGATTTCTTCCAAAAGGTGAAGTCCTTCAGCTACTCCTTTGTGAGAAAATAGCCTTGATGGCTTTGAGCCCACAATGCTACACGGATTCCCAATGACTCCAGAGGTTGGCCCAGCAATCTACTGAACAAAGACAAAGGGACAAAGATTGCACATTTCCCCCTTGGGAAGGCTCTGCAGATGGAGAAAAACTGGGTCCAAAGTAACCCAAGAGAAAATAAGGGACCCTGCAGACAGCCTGAACAAGACACTGTCACTCCCTGACAATGGAAACTTTTTCAGTAATGGGGTAGCTGGCAAGATGCAATGGACACAGTGCTGACTTGGGACTAAGGAAGACACGGGGCTGGAGTCTACCTCCAGACATTTAATAGGCAAGTGCCTCTACTTCTCATCATACTGGTATACTAGGGGCTAATGGAGGGAATTCCTCAAACTGACAAAACCAGACCTTTGTATTCAACTATCTTTGGTTCCAAAGAAACACTGTGGGCAATGTAAAGGGACAACAGGGAAATATGGGTGTCAGTAGACTAGAGCCCATTACCAACAAGAATTTGAATTCAGAAATTAAAGAGATGTCATTGTGGAAATGCACAACTGGAAAAAGAAATGGGATAACAGATGGACTACCTGGGTGCTGCTCCTTCTGAGTGTGGGGACAGGATCATCTCTGCAAGATGTCTAAGAAAATATGAGTAAGAATTACATGGGATAAGAAGGCAAAATTTGGGTTGCCATCTGTACTAGGAGAACACCCAAACCAAGGCATCACAAAAGCAAAGAAATGCTGAGGTAGTAATCCAACAGCCTCGACAGAATGCTGCTCCTCTCCCTCTCAGGAAGAGCCTGATAGTTGAAAACAAACAACCAAGGAAAAAACTGACTTTGGAAAAAAGCCGATTTAAAAGGGAGCCAGTCTTCTCTCCTTAGACTCCAGACCTACTGGACTGGACCCAGCTCAAGGGAACTTGAAAAAGAATCTAGTACAAAAACCATTGATGACTCTCTTACCTCCTTTCACATCCTTAACTCTCTGCGTGGAAAGGTTTCCAGATTTATCAAAAATGCCCGGGCAACTTTAAACAAAAGGCAGTGAAAAATGAGAAGAGCTCTTAAGTTCAAACCTGACAACTGCTGCCATCAATAGCACTATATTATGGGATTAAACTCGACAAGGCTTTCAGAATCCTTTCCTTCGCAGAAAGCTTTCTAAGACTGGCAAGCAAGTCAGGGTCATTCTTGTCTGTGTGTCTAATGCCCAACTGCATGCCCAGCAGGCATCACTAACTGTCTGGAGAGTGGACGGGAATGACTTTGTTCTCGGTCCAAAAAAGGGGGCCGTGTCAAAGTTCCAAAACATTCAAAAAAGATGGCCTGTTCAAGAAAATAAAACCACTACAGTTAGTACAGTTGGCAAAGTCTGTCTCCATCAGCTGAGCTCCAACAAGCTGAAAAGCTCTTGTCCCCAAGGAGCCATGGACTGGGCATGTGGCTGGCCAGGTGGGAGCCAGGGGGTTCTGGCAGCACCTATTCTCCCTTACTCTGGCATCACCAAACTGCCTGATACGCCCCAAGTTCACTCTCCCCAATCTGTATGATACAACTACAGAGGTAAACAGAATAAATTATTTCCACACCTTATAGCACATTTGCCAAGCACTTGTGTGGGGGCCTGTAATTTGGCCAAATGAAAACAGAAACTGGTCAAAAGTGTTTGCTACCACAGTCAAAACATGTCCAGGGTGGAATCCAGCAGATGGTCCAGGTGGCAGATGACATCAAGCAACATTCTATCGAGGCTGTTGGATTACTACCTCAGCATTTCTTTGCTTTTGTGATGCCTTGGTTTGGGTGTTCTAGTATAGATGACATCCCCTCACCCCAAGTCAGAGCTCCCTCCCAACTCCTCATTTTACAGATAAAGAAACAGGCCCAGAGAGGATTCCCTAATAGCATTCTGCACCCTGACCCTGACACATAAAGTAAAATTTCCATCCTATGACAAAAACCTCCAAGGCCTTAAAACATCCATGACTGTGGAGTCACTTGAAACTAGCTGGGGTCTTTTGGGCTCTCCTGTGCCAGCTAAATACTGCATTTCTGAGACCCCGAGTTCTCTCTGCATCCTGCTGACCAGCATCAGGGGAGGGGTTCTGCCTTGGAGGCTGGACCAAGGCGCCTGCAGAGTGAGGGGGCTGGCAGGGGAGGGAGGCTGCTGGCTGCTGAGGAGAGAGAGCGAGACCAGAGGGACAGGATTAAATAGGCTTTTATTGTCACATTCACGGCTTTGTCAGGCATACATTGCAGACTCTTGTGCGGCATCAAAAGAAAACTATTTTCCTATGGTGAAGAAAAGTGACCTGAGGGGAGGGTGGCAGCTGTCTGTGGAGGGCAGACAGTGAGACCAAACAAGTCTGTCTGAAACCAGCCTACACCGTGCCAAGCCAAACTGGAGGCGTGTTAAGGCGAACAAAGAATGCAACCTCAACAAAATGGAGACTGATCCCCAGGAAAGGGGACATCCACGCTTCGGGCCATGTCGTCCAATGAGCGGAGGAGCAGGGGCCGTGAGAACCTGCTTACCGTTGGGGGATTTCCTCTTTGAACAGTCTCTCCAGGGACATCTTTGCTCCTGTCGGTTTGGTGGAGGTCAAAGGAAAGGCAGTCATGTTTCAAAGCATCTGGCACGGAGGCTCACCTCATGGATAATGGCAGGTTGTGTCATTTGCAAGCTCAGAACCGAAAAGCCCCTGGAATTTCAAGGGCCCCATTTCACATCTTTTGGGCAAAAAGGAGAAGATAAGCTATAATTAAATAATAGCCTAAGTGCATCTGAAAAGAAAAATCTACACATACACACATACACACACACAGACGTGTGCGCACACTCCCACACACACCACACACACTCACTCTCTTTCTCTCCCCCTCCCAACTTTGTCTCCAAAATGGCAACATTTTTCCCTCATAAGTACTATTCTTCAAACATAAAACAAATCTTTAATCACCAAGATAACCAAACAGATTCATTTCCATTATCGGTCCTTCCCCTATAGTTCTCACATAAAACTACACCAATAATTTTATCTGAAGCCATAAATCAATGACCTCCTTTACATATAATCTCAACAAAAATCACATTTGGAATCTGTTCATTATAAAACCTAGATAAGATGCCCAAGGCTCTGCCCTCCATCTCCAGGCTCAAGGATCATGAGGCAATGGCCTCATTACTGGAGCTCACTGACCCGGCACACCAACCACTCTAGGACCTACTTCTGTTGGTGATTGTTTACTGGGAATTAGTATTCCTATGTAAAAAGGCAACCATTTAAAGTGATACACACATCAGGCTAGTAGAAAAGTTGAAATGAAACCCTTCCCTTTTGATTTCAAAAGGGCATGCAGCTTGGAGAAGGTACATCCAATGTGTTCCAATCAGGCTTCTTAGAATTATCAAAATTTCTTTTCTGGCAAAGAATAATTTGGCTCATCGTAGAAAGTTTCTTTGAAGGCTACTGCTGAACCTGCTTCCCTTTCAAAAACTAAATTTCAAGGCATGATAGTGCAAGAGGTAAGTTTTTGATTTTTACAGGACATTTATAGACTAATTGTGCTTAGTCTCAAATTCCCAATTTATTTTAATGAAAATACGGCAACCAAAACTAAAAGGTTTCTATAAATTTCACTTTGCCTAATTGACCAAGACATCCATGGATCTCATCAGTATTAGTACAACTTGATTATCCTAACAATTCCATTATGAAACTTGCAAACTCTATCACAAGGCGGGTGAAGCCTCTGTGCACAAGAAGCCTCCTCAGGGAGCCTCCATTTCTGCAAAGCAGTTTTTTTTCCTCTGAAATTAAGTCCCCCAAAGACTTTCAACCACAGTTAAGAAGCACAGCGCTACACTGAGCGCCGGTTTGGTTGCGTCATATCTGAGAGGTCTGAGCGTTCCTGGAGTCCCCGTCAGGATGCGTTGTGGGCCGGGAGCCCCGTGTGTGAGCGTGGGAGCACTCGCTGGCCAGGGGCCCCGCCGGGCCGGAATCACTGTCTTCTGAGTCATCCACACTGTCTCCCACCACACTCTGGGACAGAGGCAGGGCTGTTCCATTTCCAGAATACTTCAATCCTGCATTTGTGGAACCAAAGCTGGAAGACCCTACTGCCTGGGGTCGAGGCATAAAGACTTTACTCTCCAGGAGGGAATGGCCCAAAGTACTCTCTTGACAGGCTGGGTTCAAGTCTGAGTAAGGAGGGGGTGGGTCAGAGGGCTCTGCATCTCCAAGGGCACCGCCTTCCACCTCAAACCCAGAAAATGGCAGTCGTATACTGAACCCCGGCTCCGAGCTTTCTGCAGACAACTGCCTGCTGAACAGGACCTGCTGCAATCCTACATGAAAACAGGAAGAAATGGGGTCACCATATTGCTCACACTGTTGTCATTCCCCAAGCCTTAAACAGCCATGGTCAAAGCCATGAACTAACTAGCAATATTCTTGGCTACCTAGCATTCAGGGTGGCTTGGACTTCTTTCCTTTTCTATTTCATCCATTATTCAGAATGTGGACAAAGTAGTGATCTGGGCCCTCTTGTTTTACCCTCTGCACTATTGTATCTGGTCATCAAGTCAGCTCCCATTGATTCAACTCTCACATCTGGGCAGAAGACCCTCAGATCTCTTGGCCTTTCTGCCAATCTCCAGCCTACTGTCTCCAATTGAATTTTAGACATCTCATGCTCAGCATGTTCAAAACAGAATTCTCCTCCCCTACCCCAGTCTTCTCTCTTCTTCTGAAACATCAGCCTCCTCATCCCTAGGCGTCATCCTCAGCACTCTCCCTCCTATCAATCCTACCTACCCTCCCAATATCTCTCCTGTCTGTCACCCACCTACCTTCCTGACCCTGCAGTCCCCGAGGGACAGGCTTTCATCACCTCAGTCTGAACTGGTGGTTGTCTGCCCCCACTCTCATCCTCTGCTGGGCTGCCCAATTTCATTTTCCTAAGCTGCCTATTGGCAACTCTCTCCCTGGTGACTCCTTGTTCTATTCTCAGAACCAGCCCTTCTTCTGTGGACCAGACTTCTGAAGGCTAAAAAGGTGGGCGGGAGGAAAGACTTTCCACACCCACAAACTTATAGAATCCTAATATATTGAACCATGTTTAGAATGTGGATGATTTAAGGAGGGAGGGGGTGAATCCATTAATGCTCTCAAGTTACCTACTATTGTCAGTATCTTGTATTTCCTAGATATTCAACCTTGTCATCTAGAAGTGAAAACCTAGTCTCTTCATTATCAGTGTTTCATTTATTCATTTCTTTTTCACACCTATTAGTACATCTTGCATTTTTAAAATCCCTCAATTAAAAATGACAATGAATAGTGTGGTATAATTTACTTGGAAGTCAGGAAGGCCCATTCAGACCCTTCTCAGGACACCTGTGGGACTCAGCTAATTCTTGGGGCAGGGGAAGGGCAAGAGGAGCCTTAGCAGAAAAAGTAGAGAACCAGTCAAAAGTAGGAATATTTCAAATGCTTCCCTACTACATGTGACACTGGTTCTTTGTTTCAAATAGATGTTTTTTAATTTTTTAGAAAAATGTATTTCCTTTTTAATTATAAAAAGATGTTGAGGTTTTATCAAAGATCCTTTCTGCAGTTATTTCTGTCATAATTTTTATGATTTGCCTTTTCTATCATAATGTGTCACATCAATTACTTTCCTAATACTGTACTACTCTTGTATTCTAGTATAAAATTTGGCTTTAAATGTATGTGTGTTTGTGTGAGCTTATCAAGAGTTTTGATAGTCTTCTTTTTCATGTTTTTCATCAGAAACAAATATTGTATTTTAGGATTTTTTTTTTGCAAGGCAATGGGGTTAAGTGGCTTGTGCACGGCCACACAGCTAGGTAATTATTAAGTGTCTGAGATCAGATTTGAACTCAGGTCCTCCTGACTCCAGGGCCGGTGCTCTATCCACTGAGCCACCTAGCCACACCCCCCCCAAATGCTGTATTTTAAAGCCTTTTCTACATCTATTGAGAGCATAACTTTTATATTACTCAAAAATAATTGTCTATAATTTTCTTTCTCAGCATATTCTGCACATTTTAATATTAAAAATGATCTTTTGTGACTTTTTACAAGGCAGATTTTAGTGGCTTGCCCAACTTTTCTCTCTGAGACTGATCTATTCATGTTAACCATGTCTTTCTGTGACAGTCCATTATTGTCAGTTTAGTCAGAAAGTCCTGAGTTCAAATTTGACTGCTATGGGCAGCTAGGTGGCATAGTGGATAAGGCACTGGCCTTGGAGTCAGGAGGACCTGAGTTCAAATCCGGCCTCAGACACTTAATAATTACCTAGCTGTGTGGCCTTGGGCAAGCCACTTAACCCTATTTGCCTTGCAAAAAACCTAAAAAAAAAAATTTGACTGCAGGCACTGGGATAGTTGGATGACCCTGGCCAAGTCACTTAACATCTGTTTGCTTTAGCTTCCACATGTGTTAAATGAGAATAATAAAAGCACGCACTTCACAGGTTTGTTGTGAGGATCAAATGAGTTATCTGTCTAATGCTTAGCACAGTGGCTGGTGCAAAAGGCTAGGTATATAAATGGTAGTGATAATAATGATGATGATGATGTTGATTCAGATAATATATTTTTCCAGGCTCTAAAAAGTCATCTTCTTTGATCATTTCTCTAATTTCTTTTGAATTCTGTGATTTCTTCTTGCTCATTTCTAATTTTGAAAACCTGAACTTTTTTCCACTCTCTTTATGGCTAATTCTTAACTGATCTGTTCATTATTTATTGCTCTCCTTGGGTCCTTCATTAAGACTCAAGCAATCCTACCAGCTCTTAGCTTTAACACTTCAATGATCCTTGTGTTTCCCATCATGTTTAACAATAGTCCTTCTGCTGGATGGTTGGCTCTTTTTTTTAATTGTTTTAAAATTTTTATTTAAGGTTATGGGATTAAGTGGCTTGCCCAAGGCCACACAGCTAGGTAATTATTAAGTGTCTGAGGCCAAATTTGAACTCAGGTCCTCCAGACTCCAGGGCCGATGCTTTATTTACTGCACCACCTAGCTGCACCGGTTGGCTCCTTTTCTAATGTAGAGGTTTGGAAGGATCGATCAATCAATCTGCTCCCAAGGAACACTAACTGTTTCCTAGAAATTTTGAAATGCAGTCCACTGAGATGAAAAGATAAATGCCACAGTTTCTGTCATGTGAAATGGCATGTTCTATTTATTTCTGGTATTAATCAGTAAATGAGACTTTTGATTCCAAAGAACTAACTCTACTGGTAGTACATCAAGATGTGTCATGTCACCTAAAATCATGAATCACAACTCCCAATCACAGCCCTGATTGAATTCTTCCTCAAGTTTCCAAAAGAGTCATAGGAAGTTCAAAACATTATTCATTAATCTTCCTTTTGCTTTTCTAAGTTTTATCAACTTATTTATTCATGACAGTGACAACAAAGCTGTCATATCAACTGAATGAAATTTAAAATTTCTTAATCCATCCAAAGCTTCACATCATTTACATCTGATAGTACTGAAGGTTTCAAACCTATTTCCCTTAGCAAAATCAAAGAGAGCTGTGTCACTTTTCCATATCTGTAAACCCAGAGTCTCACTGTATCCATCCATCCATCTTACTATCTCACTGTATATATATATATATATATATATATATATATATATATATATATATATATATATATATATATATATATATATATATATATTTCCACCTAACCCAAATAAGTTGCCCCTTTTAAGCAATTCTTCATTTATTCCCCACTCATAGAGTGACCATCACTGTTCTGAACACTGAATTAAGTACAAGTTTGATTAGATACATCTCCTGCCTTCAGAGAATTTAAAGTCTAACAGGGAGGAGATGCATGAATATAAAAAATGTGAACATTCACCAAGTATTATAAGTGCCAAATACTAGGTGAAATATAAAATGGGGTCCAAGTTAGTCTCAGAATGAGTTCAAGAAGTAAGAGAAAATTCCATGGTAAAATCTTGCAGCATTCTAAGGGGAAAGGCCTCGGTAATGTCATTCTGAACAGGAAAATGGGAACAGATAGGAGAAAAGGTTCCAGTATAGAGCCAGCAAGCAATTAGCCCTGGGGTTTAATAAGAGAAAGGGTAAAGATGACACAAAATAAAGACACTGAGTGCATCTGGGTGCTCTTGTCAGAAATAGGGAAGTCTGGCAAAAGGGCAGGTTTTGGGGGAAACAGAGAATTCCATTCTTGACGTGAACTTTAAATGTTGACTGAACAGTCATACAGACATTTGAAAAGGCAGTAAATTAGGGCTGGTTACTCAGATGAAGAAGTCATCTGTGGGGGGGCGGAGCCAAGATGGCTACAAGAAGGGATCAAGTCTTAGGCGCTCTCTGATAAAACGTGAAACTAAGGAGTCTAACTAAACTTTCGAGAGACAGAACCCACAAAGGGACCCAGGGAGGCAGTTCTCCTACTCAAGGTAACCTGGAAAAGAGCAGAAAGGCTCAGCTCCCCGGGGTCGGAGAGGCGGCCCGCCAGAGGGGTGGCCCACCAGAGCCAAAGAACCTCAGCCTCACGGAGGCAGCCCCAAGGCGCTGGGAGCCACGGCTCACAGCAGCCAGGGAGTCTCCTGAGCTGCACCCCGGGGAGCACCGAGCACAAAGTGGGGGAACAGCAGGGACCTCTGCCAGAGCGAGCACATGGAATCCAGCCCTTGGGGCACACAGAGAGCAGCCTGGCCAGCACAGCCCTGATCCAGGAAACAGAAGCAGGCGGAGCCGGTAAGCAGGAGCCCCAGGGCATGAGTCCCAGGGCATGAATCCATTGAGCTGAGGGAGGGGAGTGAGAGAGAGAGACTGCAGAGCTCTGTCCTCTGCCCCTGGAACAGGACTCTGGGGCTCTGACCACATTCAGATCCTGATCCCAGTCTAGGCCCCCCATAGAACAATAGGGCCCCCCCACCTCAGCCCCGGCAGAGGGGGGCGCTCATGGTCATTCACAGACCAGGAGGGAGGACAGAGCCTCACACACTGAGACCTTTGTGGGAGTGTCCCAAAAGCTCAGGAAGCACTCCAAACCAGGCCCAGGCTGGGAAAATGAGCAAGCAGAGAAACAAAAGGAAGACTATTGAAAAATATTTTGCTCATGAGCCCAAGAAGGATCAAAATACTCAGTCTGAATATGAGGAGGTACAAGCTCCTGCATCTAAAGACTCCAAGCAAAACAGAAATTGGGTTCAGGCTATGAGAGAGCTCAAAAGACTTTGAAAATCAAATGAAGGAGTTGGAAGAAAAACTGAGAAAAGAAAGGAGAGAGATGCAGGAACAACATGGAAATGAAGTCAGCAGCTTAGTCAAGGAAATCCAAAAAAAATGCTGAAGAAAATAGCATGCTAAAAACCAGCTTAGGTCAAATGGATAAAACAGTTCAAAAAGTTATTGAGGAGAAGAATGCCTTAAAAAGCAAAATTGGCCAGATGGAAAAAGAGATAAGAAAACTCTCTGAGGAGAACAAATCCTTCAGACAAAGAATATAATTCAGGGAGATTGATGAATTTACCAGAAATCAGGAATCAATACTTCAAAACCAAAAACATGAAAAATTAGAAGAAAATATCTCATTGAAAAAACAACTGATATGGAAAACAGACTTAGGAAAGATAATTTAAAAATTATTGGAATACCTGAAAGTCATGATCAGGAAAAGAGCCTTGACATCATTTTCAAAGAATTACTACAGGAAAATTGCCCTGATATTCTAGAAGCAGAGGGCAAAATAGAAATGGAGAGAATCCACCAATCCCCCAGAGAAAGAAATCCCCAAAAAACCAACCCCTAGGAATATTATAGCCAAGTTCCAGAACTCCCAAGTCAAAGAGAAAATATTACAAGCAGCCAGAAGGACACAGTTCAAATATCGTGGAGCTGCAGTCAGGATCACACAGGACTTAGCAGCAACTACATTGGAAGCTGGTAGGGCTTGGAATACAATATACCTGAAGGCAAAAGAGCTTAGAATGCAGCTTTCAATGAACCAGGGGAATTTCAAAGGTTCGTTTTGGAATGGCCAGAGCTGAAGAGAAGGTTTGATCTTCAGATACAGGACTCAGGTGAAGCACAGAGATTGGAGGAGGGGGGGGAAATATGAGGGACTTAATGAGGATGAACTGCATGTATTCCTGCATAGAAAAATGACACTGATAACACTCATATGAACCTTCTCAGTTAATAGAGCAGGTAGAGGGAGCTTTTACAGTTGAAGCACAGGAGAAAGCTGAATTCGAAGATAAAATATGGTGTAAAAATGAAGTCAATAGAAAAAAAGGGAAATGGAATGGGAGAAAGAAAAAGGAGAGGGGAATAGGCCAAGATATTTCATATAATAAGATTTTTCTTTATTACAATGAGATATTGCAATGATGTAGAAGGGGGGAAGGCAAGGGGGAATGAGGGAATCTTCGCTCTCATCAGAGGTGGCTAGGAGAGGAAACAGCAAATATACTCAATGGGGTATAGACATCTGGAGTAAGAAGGGGGGGATGGGGGAAGGGGTGGGGATGTTAATGAAGGAGGAGAGGATGGACCATGGGGGGAGAGTGGCCAGATATAGCACATTTTCTTTTTTACTTCTTGCAAGGGGCTGGGATTGGAAGGCCTGTCCGGGGCCATAGGGCGAGGTGGATGCTGGGCCTAAGGGGTGGTATGGGGGCTCAGGGCTTCTTGGCCCCAGGACCAGGGATCTGTCTGCTGCGCCACTCAGCAACCCTACAGCAGAGTCAGAGTGAAAGGAGAGAGAAAATAGAGTACATGGTAGTGGAGAAATAAGAAAGGAGGGAGTTGTGATCAGCAATGGCAAAGTTGGAAAAATATGGAAGCAACTTTTGCGATGGACTTAGCATAAAGAATGTGATCCACCTGTGACAGGGTTGTTGGTGTTGGAACAAAGACTGAAGCACATTTATAATTATTATTATTATTATTTGCGGGAGGGTGCAGGGCAAATGGGGCTGGGTGGCCTGCCTGGGGCCACATAGCAGGGTGATCTTTGGGTGCCTGAGGCCGGATTTGGACCCGGGTGCTCCTGACTCAAGGGCCAATGCTGTCTGCCACCCAGCCACCCCTACTATTATTATTATTTTATTTTGGGTCTTTTTTTTTCTTCTTTTAGGTTTCTGCAGGGCAGTGGGGATCGGGTGGCTTGCATGTCACACGGTTGGGTGATTGTTGGGTCTATGGGGCTGGATGTAGGGTCAGATGCTCATGGCTCCAGGGCTGGTGCTTTGTCCATTGCGCCACCTGGCCATACCTACAATTATTACTATTATTCTTTTTTTAATTTTAATTTTTTTCTCCCCCCTTTATTTTATCGCCCAAGCAAGTCTATCTATATTCATGGGGGGAGGGGTATTTTGTTTACTCTTAAACAAGAATATTTTATTAATGTAAAAAAAAAATTTGTACAAAATGAGAATTAAAAAATAAAATTAAAAAAAAAAGAAGTCATCTGTGTAGAACTGATACTTGACACCAAAAGAACAGATGAGATCACCAGAGAAAAGAATTAAGAGGAAAGAGGGTCCAGGAGAGAGCACTGGTTGAAGAATCCTTACTTAAGGGTTGGAAGGATGATGACCAAAGGAAACTCGGGAGTAGTCAGACAGGAAAGCACAGAACCAGGACAGAGAAGCTGCATGAAAGCCAAAGAAAGGGAGAACATTTGGTGATGGGAACAATATTAAAATCTGCCTATTCTCCAAGGAGACTGAGAAATGAGAAAAGCCAATTAGATTTAGCAGTTAAGAGACAAGTGGTCACCTTGGGGAAAAAAGTAGTTTCACTAGAGGGGTAGAGCTAGAGGCCAAGATTGCCAGGAGTCAAGTGATGGGGAGGGGTTGAGAAAGGAAAAAAGACACTATGAGGATGACTCCTTCTAGGATTCTGCAGTGAAAGGGAAGAGATATGAAACAATAATCTGGGAGGTTAACAGGATCAAGGGAAGGGTTTTTTAAAGATGAGATATATCTGAGAATGTTTGCAGGCAAGGGGAAAGCAGTCAACAGTTAAGAAGAAATTAAAGAAGAGAGAAGGAAAAGCTCCCAGAGGAAAGAGGGTATAGGAGAGAAAGTCCAAGCAGCAGTTTGTCTTCCCAAGGAGAAGGGAAAGGATTAGATGAAAGGAGGAGAGATGTAGAGGATTTAAACCAAAGGAAATGAGGGCTTGTACAACAAAGAAGTTCCACATTTTCAGTAAAATAAGAGATGAAGCTATACCAGGGAATGTAAGAGGTTGTGGTAACACCGAAGATGGACAACAAAAGAGATCTGGAAAAACTGACATGCATGGAAGCAGACTAGAGCCAGCAAAACCAAGAAAACAAAAGACATAATAACTATAATATACAAAAAGGGAATGTAATGAAATTCTCAAAAGCTCGGAGCCCTGAACAAAGACAGATGAGAGACCCATCCCCAAGCCCCAAACCCATCTCTCTGATGATGCAAAAAGAGAGCAAAAAGGTCTTCTTTAAAAAAAAAAAAAGCAGCTCAAAGCAGATACTGAGGGGAGTCAGTTGAGATGAAATAGTATGAATTTGTGGGAGCTCATTGGCTTCTACCAGGTGATGTTGAAGAGACCAGAAATAAATGTCAAGGTGGATGGACAGGTTAAACTGGGGTCTGAGGATAGCAAGGAAGTCAAGGGGAAGTCTAATTGAACTTCGAAGGAAAGAAGTGAGGTCAGGATAGGGAGGGGAACAGACTGAGAGAACAGGGAGTGACTGGGGGCTGTGGGAAAGATGTTTAAGTTATACTGAGGGAAGGAAAGGAGAGAAAGGGCAGATGAGTATCAAAGAGGGAAAATGGACAGATCCAAAAAATGGTGATTCTGGTGACCAGGAGTTCTTAGGTCTGACTGAGGTGGAGTGGCACAGGAGAGTCTTGGGGGATGAGGACATTATGGCCTGGGAGGTCAGGGACATTCAAGAGGCAGCACCATGTTAACTGAAGTCCCCAACTCACAAGCCATTTCAAATTTCCCACAGATCCTGCCTTCTGTTTCAAATATCAACAATTAGGCTATATTGAGGATAAAGGCTTAGCCTCCCACCTAAATGAGCTCATCCCCTTGGTCATTCCACTTTCATACCCAACTTTCTCTCCCAAGTCTAGAGTCTAAGGCTGCTAATGGTGATGAATGCTGCTTTTGTCTATGAATCCTCCCTCCACAGGATATTGAACATAGTAGATAGTCCTTGAAGACTATGAATGAAATCCAGTCCATGTTGGGTGAGACATGCTCCAAACCTAGGCCAACCACTTTGGGTGCTAGTATTTTACTTTCACTTGGTTTTTTTCCCTCATCAAAAAGATCCAAAATATAAATGAAGAAGGAACTCTCCATTCCACCTTAGATAATGAAGCAGGGGTTTACCCTCACTCACATTCTTAGACAACATGGTGTTAAAAATGAGGGGCCACAAATCACTTTTCTAATAGGTTCAAGTTAATTTGGGAAAAAACTTACTTATTTCTTGCTCCTTTTCATTTTTCCTCTGAGTGATTTGTCTTTTTAATTTGTTCACCTCTGCCTGAAAAGATTCAACCATTCGCTCGCTCTTCTCTACATCTATACACACTGCCTGGGAAGAAAGTAAAAGAAGAACAATTAAGCCTCAGGCACCCATGAACAGCCTCGGTCACAAAGGTGAATACACAGGAACCTTCCAGGCCCAAGGACAGACATGCGAAGCAGGCCAATGTCAAATCATGGAAGTGTTAATACTTCCTTGATTCTCTTAAATTAAATAATGAACAGATTGATTCTTGTTCATCTGACTAATTATTTGTATCATTTTTTTCCCTACAATGAATAAGAAGTAAATAGCTATTATAGGGAACTTAAGGTTCACCTTTAAAGTGAATACCTCTAGAATTAATAACAAAATGATTTCAGATTTCACTTAACATTCTAAAATGAACAAAACAAATTAGTCAATATGTATAGAAAGTCTATAGGGCATTGAAAAATGTCAAGTTTTAAAGCTGACATAAAACTGGATGAAGAATAATTTGAATAATTTGAGATTAAGTTCTATACAACTCCATCCACTACAAAAATTCAGCACTAAATGATTACAGTTCCCGAGTGACCAGACTCCCATTTCCTAGCTTCCTACTTTGTAGCCTTTTGTGTTTAGTTTGTGAGAAGGGCAAAGTAAGAGAGGAAAGGGATATCCATCTAACAATGGATTTGGGACAAATTGTTGTTGACTTCCCAATGCCTTCCTCCTCCAGAGAGTGGCTCGAACGTATAAACACTCTGATCTCAGCCCTGTCTCCCCAAAGGGTCGATTTGGGGAGGGAGCAGGGAAAAAAAGGAACCAAGCAATGCTCCAAGCAGCAGGGAGGGCAAGAGCCCCCGTAGGTGGGGGCCTCTAGGTCTCCTCAATTCCTCTCTGTCCATCCGCTCTCCAGAATCCATCTGCCATTCTAAAACCATTCAGTGGCTCTTCTTTTCATAGTGACTTGCAACTTTAGCAATCTGAAGTAGGAGTTCAATAAACTCTTGACTTGTTGGAGAATGACATCACCATTTCTATCTATCCATGGGAAAGGACAGTTTAAATTCCTAATTACCAACTTGCAAAGAAACTCTGAATTCGGTCCTTTGTAAGGTGGAAGTCTGCTTCTGATTTATCCACTGCACGAGGAGCTAAGAGGAAGGGGTGACTTCCCTGTCCCCATCTAATTCGTCACTGCTGAGTCCTCATCTCAGACCCAGGCTCCAGTGTCATCAGTTGGGCCTCAATGTTCCTCCTAGCTTTGGGTCCAGCTGAAGGAGAGTGATTCCAAGGTCATAGATAGAAGGGACCTTGGAAGCCATCTAGGGTCAATCTCTTCAGTTTACAGATTAGGAAACTGAAAACAGGTAAGTAAAATCCCACTGGGAATGGAGAGGGAAGATTTTTCTACCTTGATGTGTCCATTCATACTATAAGCATGTCATATTGGCCAGAGTATGAGATTAACTCTGCCTAGGATTTGAGGGGGACTCATTTTGGCTTGGTTGGTCTACTTTAACTCTACCCCAAGAAGCAAGCATGAATTTAGAGATGAACATTCACTGTTGCTCTTTCCAAAAATCACCACAGATCCCACTTTCTCTCTGTACCCTGGAATCCAAAATAAAAGAACATTCTTCTACAATGATTGGGTTATTTAAAATTCAAATTGCACTGAAATCAACCACAAAAGTGAGTTCATTTTAAAACCTCTATAAGTTACCTGGACTTTTTCCTGAAGTGCATTGTACACCTGATAAATAGCCCTGATGTCCTTCATCACTCCATCCTTATCGAAAAAGTCAGTACTAGGATAGATGCAAAGGAAAAAAACCACTGTTAGAAGCTATGTACCAATGGTTTCTTTAACCTTTCCAATATGACCATCATGGCCTCCCATAGTCCATCACTGCCAAACTTAAGGATCCTAAAGTGACTATCTAGGCAAACCAACAGGGCTACTGAATTCATTGGAAAAATTGGGGTGGGGGGGGAGGTGAAATGACCACTTTTAGAGGAAAAAGTGAAAAGAACTATTTTAAAATTCTTTTAGAGAAGATTTTTACTCTATAATCTTTAAAAAAAAAAAAACCCTGTTCAATCTACCCATATGCTTTGTAGAATTTTCAGGTAGTTTTGTTGAAAATGCTATGAATGTTGGTGATAATAAACTAATTGCACATGAGGTTGTTAAAATCACATCAATCATGGTGGGCCAAAGAATTGTCTTAATGGCTAGTGACCAAGTGCTCCCAAATATAATGAAAGCCCATCCTATGTCCAATTTTCTCAGACAGTATTATATGAATAGATAAAGCCTTCCCTCTGCCTCTGACTTACCCATGCTCCTTGATAACTTTGGCATAACTCTGGGAAGTGTTGGGCACTGAAGAGACTTTGTATTCCTGTTGGCTGGTGTTGCCCAGGTTGGGGATGGTGAGTGACACCCTTGGATTATACCTGCAGGGACATTTTAGAAAGGAAACTTAAAAAAGAATCAGCTTTGTTTTGCAGCCCAAAAAAGAGATGTTAAGAGAAGGGCTCATTCAATCACCACTTCAGATGACCCCATCAGATGACCCTATACTGCAGAGTCATTGTTTCCTTCTCTTAGAGTAAACTCCCAAAAAATCCTCCTCCCAGGTCTCCTCCTGGCCTGATCCTGAGTTCTCAAAGACCAGGCCAGAGGAAGGGAAGTTCTAGGAAGCTCCACCATGCTGCGCAGTCTTCAAAGTTCAATATATATAACACCTGCCTTCCAATGACTGCTCCTCTGAACACCAAGAGGGGATGGATCCTCCCCAGCAGGCTGATCCTGCAATCATGAGACTGTCCTGGGTAACCCATGATACAAAGAAAAACAAAAAGCAGCCCTCATTCTGAGTAGTTCTGGCAGCAACAGTGGCAGAGTGCTGGAAAAGAAGGCAAATGGGACCCAAGACCTCCTTAAACGTAGATGAACTGTTATGTGTCATGGAGCCCTTCTACAATCATTTTTTAAATGCATAAAAGAAAATATATAGAATGAGAAAGGAAATCAATTACAGTGAAATAGTTATCAAAATATTCAAAATACAAGTTTATGAACCTCTGGGTAAGAATATCTGCTCTGTACATAGTTTTGTACTTGGCCCTTTAACATAATAAACTCCTGGTCCAATGACCAGTGAATAAACACTACTAGAAAAACTGAATCGCATCCCTCCTTCAGTTCTGCTATAAATGAAACCAAAGGAAACTTGAAATTCAGTGACATAATTTAAAAGTTGATCTTTTGATCTCATGAGTGAGTAGATACCCAAGGAGGCCAATTACACAAAGGTCCCAATCAACACCAAAAATCTTCAGAGCACTATTTTTGGCAGCAACAAAAAAGACTGGAAAGAGCATGTGCACCCACTGTCTGAGGAAGAGCTGAACACACTGTGACATACAAATATAATACTATTACATAAAAATGAAGAATTGTGAAGAATGTGGAAGAATACAGAAAGATGAGTACAAACAGATGCAAAATGAAGAAGGCAGGGCCAGGAGAACTATCCTAATAATAAACAATGATAATATTGAGGAAGACAACAGGCCCAGACACACAAATGATGCTTCCAGATAACTGATGAAGACTGACAAGCTTCCTTTTAATTCAGCAGTCATGATTCCAGATGGAAGATGGTGATCCAGCCATCTCCTGACAGAGAGGAGAAAAAGCCTCAAGATGTAGAGCAAGAGCCAATGTGGGAATCTCTGGATGGACTCTGAATATTCATTACAAGGGCTTTTCCAATGAAGACAGAAAATAAGGAGTAGGAGAATAAAGGCAGAAAGGAAAAAGGGAAGGTAGGAGGGTAAGGAGGGAGAAGGAGGGAGAAAGAGGAAGGCAGGACGGGAGGAAGAAAGAAAGGAAGGAAAGGCCACCAAGACAGCTTTTTAAAAAATACAGAAAAGAGAAGGCCAGAAAGAAACACAAACAAGCAGGAAGCTTTGAAAGCTATAGGTTGAATTTATTACATATTTTAAAAGAACAAGTTATACATAATAGAGATCTGCAGTTTCATGTACAATTCTCTTTTTTCCCCCTCTACTTTATATATTGAAATGCCCATTATATTTCGTGTTCAAGTTTGGAATAAAAATAATTAAGTTCATTAAAAAAAACTATTAGTTCCAAATATTACATGTTCTGTCATTTGCCATCACTGTATAAGATGGTTTTATTTAACTGTTTTTAAGGTAAGGTATTATGTATTAGAATTAGAAAGTGATTGTCATGTCAAAAATAACTTAGTAAAATAAATATTATTAAGATAAAATGAAATTGCAACTAAGGAAAAGGATAGATCATAGGTTCTCCTTGGATAAAGAAATAAGAGGGGGACAAATTTGATTTATTGTTTTTCACACAGAAACTAGTTCAGCATTTCATTGGATCCTTAGTGTTTGAAATCACTATCAGCAAAAAGACCATCACAAAGAAAATGTTAATTTATGAACCAGTATTTTTTTTTTTTAGGTTTTTGCAAGGCAAATGGAGTTAAGTGGCTTGCCCAAGGTCACACAGCTAGGTAATTATTAAGTGTCTGAGGCTGGATTTGAACTCAGGTACTCCTGACTCCAGGGCCAGCGTTCTATCCACTGTGCCACCTAGACGCCCCCATGAACCAATATTTTTAAAGAGGATTAGGAGGTAAAGAAATTCTATGAAGACCTCAGAAAGACCCTTCAAACTAAATCAACATATACTTTAATCATTGGTGAATTCAAAGTAAAGGTGGGCACAGAGTAGGATGGTAAAAAATATTTTGAAAAGCATAGTTTGGGAGTAAAACTAAGAGAGATGATTTAGGAGTCTCAAACCTAAGGATCAAGAATATTTTCTTCAAGAACTGGATGATACCAGACCTGGTAAATAAAAAGAAAATAGCACAAAAATAAAATGACTACATATTAAAAACAGGAAGTAACTGAATGTCAATGAGTCATTTCCAACTTAGCTGAACTGCTGATTGTTGGAACAAAGACCAAAAGCAATACTAAACTAGAAAAATTAAAACATGAAAAAAAAAAACCAAAAAAAAGATGAAAAGATACAATTAAGACAACTCTAACCTAATATCTTTTAAAGAGCTACTGATACACCAAATGGAAAATGGATAAAAAAAAAACACTGACACAAACTATCATCATTCCCTAAGGTGATGTAAATAAATTGCAAAACAAGCAGAAATCACATCAGCCAAGAATCACATCAGTCAAAGAAGCAGAAATCACATCAGTCAAAGAAAACAGCTCAGACCAGAGATGCATTTGTTTAATATTACAAAGGGATAGTTTGAAAATAGAAGAGTGAAAAGAAAAGGAAAAATAAAACTTGCAGAAATTTTGGCAAAAGTTCTAACAAAGCTGGATGAAATCAAGGGCATTTAAAAATGAACAGGGAAAGACAACAACTGGACTACCAAAATGGAAAATAGCATTTCCTATTTCAATAATAAACTGAGGTCTGTCCAGATGATAGTGGACATTACTTTGGGATTCTAATATCATAGTCCTATGCACTTCATGGGGAACAACAAACAAACCTAAAGACAATAAAGATGGGGGAGTATGTGATGGAAATAGAAATTTTCAGGGCAGTGCAGTGAGAACCTGATTCCCAAGACATCTCAAAAGGAACAGGGAACCAAAGGCTTGGGAAAACTCTTGGAATGGAGGAAGATAAACCTTCCCAAATTCACATCTTTACAGTCACATGATGGTTTGAAATATAAAGAGAATACAAGAGTCCACTAGGCTTCCTATTTGATGATTGTAAAAAGTAGATGACATGGGAGAACAAAATGTCACTAGGATCTACTCAAAAAATCTTGGGAGTCAGAAAGAGCCTTGAACCAGACCATCCAATCTCTTCCTAAAAAGAATCTGCTCAATGTTATCTCTCTGTTCTAGTCCTAAATGCAAACAAGTCTGACTTTGCCTCTTGACCTTTAAAAGTCCTCTTCCAACAAGGGGCATCCTGTGTTTGTGTCAACATCCCAGTATCAGAAAGGGACCTTAATGGACACCCAATCAATGATATTTTACAGATGAAGAGAAACTGAGAGCAAAAGAGATTTAGTAACCCAACCAAGATCACACAAGCAGAAAGTGGTGGTCAGGATTCAAATCCAAGTCCTTCATCAAACCTAATATAAAAACTTGTTTGAAAAATTTAATAAAAAAAGATTATTCAATGACCCTCTGATTATTAATATCGAAGCAACATGTTTGCCAGAGATGTTTACCACCATTATGGAGGGATACCCAGGGAAAAATCCAAATGAAGGAGTGATATTCCCAATAGATGAGTCCTGGAGCTACTCCTCTTTGTTGATAACATTGATGTGAATGCATATAGTACCAGCACACTGTAAGACTCCCCAACCTTAACCCTCATAATGAGACCTATAAATTATTCAAAAGAGTATGGTCTAAGTATTCACATAGGTAAAAACCAAGAGAAGACTATCCACTATCTACCTATGAAATACAGCTGGATAGATAAACCACAAAGTTGGGTTACATACATCTATATCACTATCTACTATCTCTAAAACAATGAAATGGGCCCAAAATTGAAGGAACTAAGGCAGCAGGACTGCCTTTGAAAAATTGTGGAAGGTTTTAAATGACCCTGAAATGAAGGCCTAACTTCTGAACATCAACATTGTTCTAATGATGCCGTACAGTTGTGAGTAAAAGAACACTAGTCAACCAAGAATTAATATTGTAAAGTCACTCAAAGGGCAGTGGAGAGGGATACTGAAGGCATAAGTGCCTGAATCCTATTACCAAGGAGCCATAGTAAATATCATCAGAGAGAGATGATCAGAAAAGGAGGAGGATCTGTCATGGTAATAATGGAAGCAAAACAGACAGTACACATTTTCCGGCTACTTGATGTCAATCTTCCCAGCCTCCTTTGGAAACTACTCATGGAAAATTTGGACAAGGACAAAAGAGATGCAGATGATGAAAGAAGTTAGAAAGGGAATGCAATTTGCATCACTGGAAGAGTACCTGGGTTAATGAGATCACGAATTAAAAGTCAAGGTCAATTAAGCAAACATTAATTGAAAGTTCCTTGTGGGCAAAACTATCTATTTCCTTTGTAACCATACAGCAACTAGAACAACATTCAATACATGATGTTCAGCACAGGTTTCATCTGACTGTAGTCTCTTACAAATACTGATTTGAGAATAACAATGATATTAAAGAATACAAAGTACTTTACGGTATCTCATTTCAACACAATTATTTCATTGGACAATGTTGATTTATTTTATTATATGTGGATTTCCTGATGACAGAGAAACCTTGTGACTATTCCATCTATTTACAAAACCGCCCTATCATGATATTATTGAGGGCAAAAATAAGTTTTCAGTCCTTCTCCCCTTTTCTTCAATGATCCTGGATTCTTGACCAGCAGAGTACAATCTCTTACTAGGTCCTCTATTCAAGCTGGAAGAGCTTGATGTAATATGTCCTAATGATGGACTGGGTGGCATCCAAAAACCAGCATAGTTAAATCTGGACAGGTTTATTAGCAGGGTTGCCATAACTCTTAAAAGAACTGCTAAATCGCCCAGGAGGTGGAGGATATTTCTATCCAGGAGGAAATATCAATACCAATGAAATTTAGATTACCACTTTCCTAAATCCAATTTGATTGTTAATCAAATTATTATAAAACAAAAGACTACCACAGCAATAAAAAGTAGCCTGGCTTACCAATAGTAATGCAAAAGATTTGATTTCTACCAGTTTTTCCTAATGTTTATATCTCTATCATCCAAATTTTAATCATTTTTCAGAAGAACAATATCAACCTACCTAAATACTACAATCTCTAAAATAATCAAAGTTTTTCTTGAATTATACTCTAAAATGCACAACATAGTACATGTTCTCACAATGGATGTCAGCACCAGGCAAGATTAACTGGGAAGAAAATCTTCCTTTTTTTACCTTCGGTTTGGTCTAAAAAGTACGTATTCTAAAGCATGAGTGGAATTATTTGCAGTAGAGATGAAGCTGACGAGGAGGAAGACGAGGTCTGGCGCTCCAAGAATGTGTGTCAGCTGTTTATGGAGAATCTGCTCTCTGTAGGACATCTGCTGTTGAGTGTTCCTCCTAAATCGGTACCACCCAATGACATTCTGCAACAGAAACATACAAAGTATGAAGAAAAGAGAGAAAGGAGATTTCTGAGCACTTGCCATCTCTAGCTACAAGGTCACTGAATGAGGGAAGTTAGCAAATCCAGAAAACCTTCCTAATAGAAGATTTAATTTTGAATCAGAGGTAAGGAAAACAGTGGTGTTTAGATAGTGAATGTCATTGAAAATGCTTTGAGTACAAAAATAAGGTAAACATAGTTTTAAACTCTTAAAAGGAACAGCTAATGGGTGGCTAGGTGTCACAGGGGATAGAGCACTGGCCTTGGAGTCAGGAGTACCCGAGTTCAAAGCCAGCCTCAGACACAATAATTACCTAGCTGTGTGGCCTTGGGCAAGCCACTTAACCCCATTGCCTTGCAAAAACTTAAAAAAAAATGTTTGAAAGTCTCCTATTTCATAAAATATTAATTAGGGGTGGCTAGGTGGTGCAGTGGATAAAGCACCGGCCCTGGAGTCAGGAGTACCTGGGTTCAAATCCAGTCTCAGACACTTAATAATGACCTAGCTGTGTGGTCTTGGGCAAGCCACTTAACCCCATTTGCCTTGCAAAAACCTAAAAAAAAATAAATAAAAATAAAAAAAGGAATAGCTAAAATCATAATATTCTGATATTTT
Organism: Macrotis lagotis; assembly: GCF_037893015.1. Taxonomy (NCBI): domain Eukaryota; kingdom Metazoa; phylum Chordata; class Mammalia; order Peramelemorphia; family Peramelidae; genus Macrotis; species Macrotis lagotis. The sequence continues at coordinate 10,333,601 of NC_133661.1, forward strand.
CATACAGAGGATTAGAAATTAATGCTAATTTCTAAAAGGAGGATTAGATTAAAACTGGTAACATTGCATGGGCTACATTTAATATCAGTAACATAAACCAAGTGATACCATTGTCACATTATTTGTTTCTTCAATACTTAATTATTATTGGGTGAAACCTGAAAATCATTCAACCAAGAAACTGCCAAAACATTTCCAAAATTCTCCTAAAAGCTTTTTCCTCACTACACTTAGTCTTGTAACAATCCATCTTCCCTCTTCATTGCTTTTTTATAATACTATCAGGTGCAGAAAGAAAATACAAGCCTTAAAAAAAATACCCATGAAAATTGAAGAAAATGAAATTAGAAATATTAACTTTGATATCTATTTTTTTGCCTATTTTCTTTCAAGGCTAAAGTTTGGTGATTTGAAGTAAAACGAGAAAATGTAGTATCAAGCAGATTAATTAAAGAAGGTTAAGGTATCAAATTAATTTACTTTTGTGTAAACTTAAACATTTTAGACTTATCAGTTATTGGTAGGGAAAAACGAAAAATTAAAAAATTGTGGAATGTTAAAAACAAAAAATACACTGTATGTTCCTTCTACACACTTTTCCTAAACCTCACTGCTTATGAAATTCCCTGGGCAAGCTTTCACAAGTAATGAAGTCATGTGATAACTTCCTATCCTGGTGCCTGACCTCTAGCAGATGTAGTAACAACAAAATGACTCAGAACAGACAGTTTGTGAACAAAGGTGGCCCCATACAGTGATGCAGCAGCTTGAGTAATCTCAGAAGAGCTATTAAGGGATCCAGGAATCTATAAGTAAGTAAGCCTACCATCTGTAACCTGAAACTGAAGTTATATTGCTATTTTTCAAAATATGTAGATTCTGTTGAAAGTACTGTAATATTCATTAAAATGTGTTACTGAGGGGGTGGAGCCAAGATGGCAACAGGAAAGGATCTTCTCTTAGGTGCTCTCTCTCAAAACTTATGAACTAAAAATGTATTACTGAATTCACAGTGGATTTTTATTTATTTTCTCAAAGATCTAACTAATACTACTAGTATAGGGATGGGTAGTAATTTTTTTAAAATTTATTTATTTTGAATTTTACAACCCCCCCCCCCATTCTTGCTTCTCTCCCCCCACCCCCCACAGAAGGCAGTCTGTTAAGTCTTTACATTGTTTCCATGGTATAAATTAATCTAAGTTGAATGTGATGTGAGAGAAATCATATCCTTAAGAAAAAAAAGTATAAGAGATAGCAAAATTACATAATGTTAACAGGCTTTTTTAAATTAAAGGTAATAGTCTTTGGTCTCTGTTTAAAATCCACAATTCTTTCTCTGGGTACAGATGGTATTCTCCATCGCAGATACCCCCAAATTATGCCTGATTGTTGCGCTGATGGAATGAGCAAGTCCATTAACCCCCATCTTGCTATTAGGGTGTACAATGTTCTTCTGGTTTTGCTCATCTTGCTCAGCATCAGTTCATGCCACTCTTTCCAGGCTTCCCTAAATTGATAAGTAACTTGACATCTGAAAGGCATACTATCAGAATCTTATTCCACATACTAGAATAAGCTCCAAAATATCTGGCTAACTTATAAAAGGGCTTAGAGTAGAATTGAAGTACATACCAAGTAGGAAGAATTTATAACCAGAAAAAGGAGAAAAATTCAAGAGAGAGCAGACAATTTCCACTTCATAAAATTTTTTAAATTTTTGTATAGAAAAAAATACAGCTAGAATAAGAAGATAAGTTAGTAAAAAGAAGGAAAAGTTTACATAAAAATATGACATCCAAAATACATAGGGAATTAATCCAAGAGAAGACTAGAAGACATTTTCCAACATATAAGGGGCCATACACTATTCTCAAACTTGCAAACTTAAATGTTCCAAATCACAAAAAAAAATTTAAAATCAATCTTCACACCCATTAAACTGGTAAAAACCAAAACCAAAACTGAAAACAGTTAATGCTGCCAGTGACAGAAAATTGGAATTATGGGAGTTGCGTAACTTAGAAATTTCTAGAACCACTGGTCACAGAAATCCCTGTTGGGTTTATGATTGATTAAGATTGATAACAAAATGATCAATGGTAGAAGGATAGGTCTGTGCTTGTCCTGCTCCAAAAGTTTCCCTGACATACCAAATCATCTTCTGTAGATATTCCTGAAGCCCAGGTCTCACCGTATCACTTGTAGCCTGTAAAATAAAATGTAGGTTCCTCTCGGGAGCACTGAACATTCTTTCCAATCTAGTTACAAGTGACATTTCCAGGCACTCCTTCATGGCCAGCCGCTCAACTAGACTGCTGTTGCCTCTTCAAAGCACTCAGCTTCCACTGCCCTGTGCTGTGTGGCCCATCCCCTACTCTGCCTAGATGGCTCCTCTTCCTAAGCTCAAAAGTCAGTTCCTTTCCTGTGTCTTCTCAGGAAGAAGAGCTCCCCCCCATCCCCACCTGCTGCTGCAGCCAATTCTCTTGAATCGATCTCTATTTCCCTCTCTGTGAAGGGGTTGTATCCCTCAATGGAGTTTCAGTCCTAGGAGGTTAAGACTATATCCTTTTTATTGGCAACTATCCACAATGAATGGTCATTAGGGTCCTAATTGATTCTGTTGAAATGTATGACAGAGATGGTTCCATCAAAAACAACTGGCGTGTGGGGCGGCTAGGTGGTGCAGTGGATAAAGCACCGGCCCTAGAGTCAGGAATACCTGGGTTCAAATCTGGTCTCAGACACTTAATAATTACCTAGCTGTGTGGCCTTGGGCAAGCCACTTAACCATTTGCCTTGCAAAAACCTAAAAAAAACAAAACTCAACTGTGTTTAACTCTAAGTCTAATATATACAAATTAAGGAGAATTATCTTATTTCTTCATGTATAAGATGCACCTTAATTTGGGGGCTCAAAATTTGAAAAAAAAATGTATTATATATAGTTATTGAACTAAAGTTTTATTCATCATAAAATTTCTACAACTCCTTATCACTGTCAAAACTCCCATCCATGCACTCCTCTACGTTGGATGACAAATCACTGACTTAGGAGAGGTTTTCCCTGTTCTCCTGTGATTGACCACAAGTTCTCCCTGGGCAAGTCTGGGGAATGGCCGCATGCTTAGTCCATTCCGTTTCATGAACCTGAAGCACCCATTGTGTCCTCCTTTGAGATCAATCACTTCTTTTTCATCAGCAATTCTTCTGACCTCTTACTGAATCATCTTGGTGGACATGGGAATTTCAATGGCCCTTTGCTCTTCCATCCATCTCTTCAATTCCCTCTCTAAAGCCAGCCATTTGGCTAACTTGCCTCCCATAGCTTTCTTCCGCCAGGGTGTTTTCAGTTGGCTTTCTTCTTCCTGTAGCCAGGCTCAGATTATTTTCTCAGCTGAAGGAGGACCAAATTGACGTTCAGCAGCACAATTTCTATTCACTTTGGCAAACCGGATCACGTTGAACTTGAACTCAGCATTGGATGAAAATCTTTTCTGAGACATTTCTGGGCAGAACATGGTACAATGTCACCTAATATACTGATAATAAATGTGAAACAATGAGCGCAAAGACAACAAGTGCAAAAAAGCAGGAAATGCAAGTAAAAAATCTACAACCACTGTATAATATGCTCCCAATTTTTAGACCCCAAATTTTTCAAAAAAATGGTGTGTCTTATTCATGGAGGAAAATGGTATATTTGAGGTTATTTGTATCTTTCTTCCTGGAAAAGCATGAGAGAAAATCCAAAACCATACTAATTAAAATTTGGAGCCAGAAGAAATCTTAACAATCAAAGGTCACATAGATACCAAAAAAAAAAAAGAGGAGTCAACCAGCCAATCAACCAGCAAGCATTTATTAAACAGACATTGTGCCAGGGGTTCTGCTAAGACCAGTCACACAACTGGCTAAGAAACAGAGTAATGAACAAATGGATTAAAATAGGTTCAAAAGAGACGGTAGTAAATGACTAGAGTAATCTACCGTTTGACAAAGTCAAAGACTAAAATTAACTTCTGGGCTAAAAACTCATTAAAAACCTGGAAAATAATATGGTAAAAACTAGGCAAGAGACCCACATCATAAACTCTAAATCAAAGTAAGGTCAAAATGTGTACAGGATTTTGACATAAAAGGTGATGCCAGAAATCAATTAAGAGATCAAAAAATACTCTATCTCTTGGCTCTCTGAAAAAAGGAGAAATTCATGATCAATCAAGAAATAGAGGACATTGTAAACTGCAAAATGGATGATTTTGACTATATTAAATTAAACAGTTTTTGCACTAAATAAAACCAATGCAGTCAAGATTAGAAGGAAAACAGAAAACTGAGAAACAATTTTTTTACCTATTCTTTTTTTTTTATTTAGGTTTTTGCAAGGCAAATGGGGTTAAGTGGCTTGCCCAAGGCCACACAGCTAGGTAATTAGTGTCTGAGGCCGGATGTGAACTCAGGTACTCCTGACTCCAGGACTGGTGCTCTATCCACCGTGCCACCTAGCCACCCCCTAGGGTTATTTTTTTTAAGGCTAGGCAATGGGGTTAAGTGGCTTGCCCAAGGCCACACAGCTAGGTCATTATTAAGTGTCTGAGACTGGATTTGAACCCAGGTAGTCCTGACTCCAGGGCCGGTGCTTTATCCACTGCGCCACCTAGCCGCCCCTAGGAAACAATTTTTACAGTCATTGTTTTTGATTAAGTCTCATTTCTAAAATATATACAGAACAGAATCAAATTTATTAGAATACAAGTCATTCCCCGACAGATAAATGGTCAAAAGATATGAAAAGGCAGTTTTCAGAAAAAAAACATGCTATATTTAGTCATATGAAAATATTCCAGATCATTATTGATTAGAGAAATGCAAATCAAAATACCTATGAGGTACTACTTCACACCCATAAGAACAGCTGATGACAAAAAAAGGAAATGATCAAAGTTGGAGAGCCTGTGGGAAGATTGAAACATTATTGCACCGTTGGTGGAGTTGTGAACTAGGTCAAAGGAGTAATAAAATTGATATCCTTTGACCCAGCAATAACAATATTAAGCCTATATCCAAAAAAAAATCATAAAAAATGGGAAAAATCCCACATATGCAAAATTATTTATAGCAGGACAGGATTTCAGAAAAGCCTGGAAAGACTTGCATGAATTGATGCTGAGTAAAAGGAGTAGAACCTGAAGAACATTATATACACTAACAACAACATGGGGTAATGATCAACCATGATGGACTCGTTCATTTTAAGGTGATGAAAAACACCATCCCCAGAGAAGCAATAGTAGAATTTAAATAAAGACCAAAGTTGAATATCTTCAATTTTTAAAAGTTGTTTTATGCATTACGGCATTTTGTTATCTCTAATGTTTTCTTCCTTCCTTTTGGATCTGATTCTTGTTCAATATCAATCTAAGCTTAGCCTGGTTACAAACATAAAGCCTATATCAGATTGCTCTCCATCGGGGGAGAGAGGAGGAAAGGGAGGGAGGGAGCGAGAAAAACTGTAAAACGCAAAACCTTGCAAAAAATGATGAGTAAAAGCTACCACTGTATGTAGTTGGAAAAACAAATAAAATATTTACATAGAAAAGTAATTTTAAAAAAAGAAGAAACCATGAATAGTCAAACTTTAGAGAAGCCTGCAAAGAATTACACGAACTGATGGTGAGCGAAGGGAGTAGAACGAAGACAACATCATACACATTAACAACAACATTGTGAGTTGATCAATTATGATGAATGCTGTTCCTCTCAACAGTTCAGAGAGCAAAGACAACAGGAGATCTGTTATGAACAATGCATCAACATCCAGAGAAAACAAAAAAAATTACTGAATCTGAATGTATACTGTGATCACTTTTTAAACATTTTTATTTTCTTATCTCATGGTTTTTGTTCCTTTCCTAGTCCCAATTCCTCTTACACAAAATGACTAATATGTAAATATGTTAAAGAGAAATGCACATATACAACTTTTACTAGACTGTTCACTGCCAAGGGGAGGGGGAGGAAAGAGGAGGTGGTGGAACAATAAATCTGCAAATGGATGAATGTTGGAAAACTACCAAAGGATGTGATTGGAAAAATAAAATAAAATATATCTTTGTTTTAAAGAAAAAAAAAAACACAAAAAAGTCACAGTCTCTACCCTCCAGGAATTTCCAGTCTTTTCAGAGAAAATAGGAGCCTCCTCATGGACTTTACTCTGAAAGAGGCCAGGGATTCTAATTGGCAGAAGAGAGAAAGAAAGACCTCCAGCTATGGAGAACCATCTGTACAATAGCAAAGAGACAGAACTTTACAGTGTTTTTTTTGTAAGGAACAACAAGGCAGTTGGTCTGGCTAAGAGTGAGTCAAGTCATGAGGGCACACCTCTGATGTCAGAGATGTACTAATCAATCCTGGAGAGAATGGGTCTAAATGAGCAGGAAAGAAGCATGGTCAGAATGATGTTTTAGGACTATCCCTCTGACAGCAGGAAACATGGAAAGTGGATTTACAAGGAGACTGTCTGTGAAAGCAATAAGAAGGTTCAAGTGGTGATTTGTGGAGACGTGGTTATCAAAGGAAAGAACACAGATGTGGAGGTAGACTGGGCAAGCCATAGCAACCAACTAGGGATGGGGGGAAGATGCAAAGTGAGAAAGAGTCAAGGATAATTCTAAGGTGTTGACCCTTGACAATGCCCCTGATAGAACAGGGCAGGCAGGAAGAGAGACAAGAGATAAACCAAACAAGAGATGTTAGCATTAGTTTTGATTATATTAAATTTAAAAGGCTCTGCACAAACAAAAACAAAGCAGCCAACGTTAGAAGGAATGAAGAAGGGAAAGAATTTTCAGTTACTGTTTCTGATAAAGGATTCATTTTTAAAATATCTAGAGAACCAAGTCAAATTTATAAGAATACAAGTCATTCCCCCAAATGATTAATGGTCAAAGAATGTAAATAGGCCATTTTCAGATGGAGAAATCAAAACTAACTAGGGATATATGACAAAGATGCTCTAAATCACTTATGATTAGAGAAATGCAAATTAATACAGCCCTAAAAATACTACCTCACACCTATCAGATTGGCTAGTAAGACAGGAAAAAAGAAAATTATCCATGATGGAGATGTAGCAAAATTGAGACACTATCATTCTGCTGGTGGAGTTGTGAACTGATCCAATCTTTCTGGAGAACTATGTGCAAAGGGCTATAAAACTGTGCAAAAAAAGAGGAAAGTATCTATTAGTACAAAAATATTCAGAGCAGTTCTTTTTTATAATGGCAAAGAACTGGAAATTGAGAGGATGTCCATCAACTGGGGAATGGTTGAATAAACTGTGGAATATGATTATAATGGAATATTACTGTTAAGAAATAAAGAGCAGATTTCAGAAAAATTTGGAAAGACAATATGAACTGATGCAAAAATGAAGTGAGCAGAACCAGAACACTATATACAGTAACATCAATACTGTGTGATGATCATTTGTGAATGATTTAGCTCTTTTCTCAGCAACACAATGATCTATGATAATTTCAAGGACTTTTGATCAAAAAATGCAATCCACCTCTAGAGAAAGAATTGGAGGAATCTGAATGCAAATGGAAGAATACTATTTTTGATTTTCTGAAATTTTTTTCAAGATTTTTTTTTTCCTTTGGTTGGTGTCTCTTTGTCTACTGGAAAAAAATGAGGAAAATAAAGACTAGCTATGAGATGAGGGCTTGCATGAGTGGCAAGAAGAAAATACTGGAGAGATGTAGCAAGAGTAAAGGTGACAAGGCAATGCACTGAATATGTGGAATGAATGTGACGGAGGAATTGAGGGTGATGCTAAAAGTTTTTGAGCCTGGGTCACTTAGGAGAATAATGGTGACTTCAACAGTAACGGGAAAAGAAGAACAAGAGAGGAAGGTTTTGGAAAAAGAGAATGGGTTCTGTTTTAGACATGCTGAATTTGAGATATCTGTGAAACATCCAGTTTGAGACATCCAAGAAACAATTGGTGATGAGAGACTGTAGCTTAGGAGAGAAGTTAGAGCTGATTGGATATGGTCAGTGACAGAGAATCAGTCTCATGAGCCAGAGGACCTGGGTTCAAATACTGTCTGATATATATGACTGTATAATATGGGGAAAATCCCTTAACCATTCTGTGCTCTGAACATCAAGCATAAAGACCATCAGTTACAAAAAACAAACAAAAAAACCCAACAACATAAAAACCCAACCTACACTGGCAGCTTCAACAAAGAAAATTCCTTCTAACTTTGTAATCACATCCCTAGTCTTTGTTCTTTATTTTCAAAGAAGATAATGACATTAGGAAGGTGAAGTCATGACAAACACAAGAATTGGATTTGAGTGAGGTGGAACTGTCCTAAGTTCCAAACCTCACTTTCTCCTCCAGTGCCATTTGGGACAAGTGGCCAGATATGAATCAGGAGGACTGAATGTGAGGCAATCAGGGTTAAGTGATTTGCCCAAAGTCACAAAGCTAGTAAGAGTCAAGTGTCTGAGGGTGAATTCGAACTCCTATCCTTTGGACTCCAAGACCAGAGCTCCATCTACTGCACCACCTAGCTGTCCAAGTAAACCCTTGATGACTAACTAATATGGTATTAAATCTCTAAGTCATTTTAGACAATATAGTAATTCTTATTTTTTAAGATCATTGTTTTATTCTACATGTTTATAAATGCAAGAATCAAAAGAAATGTAAGGAAACTGTGGTTCTCAGGTGGCTATAAGGAAAAGACTTCAATTAGTTGGCTAAGGTAGGATTATTTTTCTCTGCCTTTTGATTTCTGAGCAATTTATTTTTTAAATTCTTTTATTTAAAGTTTTGAGTCCCAAATTCTATCCCTCCTTCTTCCACCCTCCCTGAGACAGTAAGCAATTAGATACAGGACAATCATGTGCAATTATTATAAAATAGTTCCATATCAGTAATTTTGTACAAGGTTCAAAAAAAGAAAAAAAAAGAAAGGAAAAAAATTACATGCTTCAATCTCTGGAGGTAGATATGTTTCATCATTAGTCCTTAGGAATTCTCTTGGATCACTGTATTGCTGAGAACAGCTAAGTCATTTGCAATTCTTAATGGAACAATATTGTTATTGTGTACAACATTCTCCTGAAATGTTCACTTCATTTTGAATCTGTTCATGTAAGTCTTTCCAGGTTTTTCTCATGTTTGTCATTTCTTATAGCACAATAATATTGTTATACCACAGCTTGTTTAGTCATTCCCCAATTGGCGGGCATTCCTTCAATTTCCAATTCTTAGCTGTATAGTGATTCTTATTATACAAGAGCAATGGCTTAAGTTATTTAAATGTTCCTTCCTTTCAGTAAAGATTTTTATGTAATTACATCAAAACTTAGTAGAAGTTTTCCAAATATTTTATTTATTTCAAAGTTATTTTGAATGGGGTTTATCTTTCAGTTTCTCTTGGACTTTGTTATAGCCCTGAAGAAATATTTTTTTTATGGATCTGTTTTGTATTCTTCTTAACTAAAGCTACAAATTATCTCCATAAGTAGGCTAGCGTTGTGGGACCCTCTGAGAAAACAATCATGTGACCTGTAAATAGGGAATAACTTCACTTCTTTGATGGTGTTTATGCCTTTAATTTCTCCTGTAACATTTTTACTGCAAACATTTCTAAAAATTGATAACATGGGGCAGCTAGGTGGAGCAGTGGATAAGGCACTGGCCCTGGAGTCAAGAGGACCTGAGTTCAAATCCAGCCTCTGACTTTTAATAATTACCTAGCTGTGTGGCCATGGCAAGCCACTTAACCCCATTGCCTTGCAAAAACTAAAAAAAAAAAGTCTAGCTGTGTGGCCTTGGACAAGTCTCTTAACCCCATTGCCTTAAATAAATAAAATTAAAACTACAAAAAAAATATACGAGATAAACATGAGATTTCCCCACCAGAGTGCGTAAGTAAGTGTTCCATTTCCATTTCATCAAAGGCTTTTTCTACATTTGTTACCTGGTGATTTTTGCTTTAAAGTGATTATACTGTCTTCCTAATGTTGAGTCATGCCTAACATAAATCCAAATTAGTAATAGTAAATACTTTTGAAGATAATATTAGTAAAATCTTGTTAGGATTTAAAATATTTTGCTTAAATAAATGTTAATGATATTGTTCTCCAATTCTGTGATTATCCCTTCACTGCTTAGATACTATAACTGTATTTGTCTTATAAAAGGAGTGCTTTCATACTCAACTAGCAAGAATAATTGGCAGAGTACAATATGCTTCATTTCTTTCCTAGCTTCCGCTCTCTCATCTTTCTTCCTTTCTTTCCTTGTCTTCAATTCTTTCCCACAATACCCTAGGCCTTACCATAAGATCTTATTATGCTCCCCTAGTGACACACAGCACTGAAGACAGTGCTTGTCTCTGACCATATAACCTAAAAATTTAGCTGTAATCCTCCTGGGAGACACAGACAAAAGTAAAAGGAAGATGAAGAAGAAAGTACATGGGAATTGGTTCCAATCCCAGCTCTCCTACTTGCGTGACCAAAAAGGGAACAATTGGAGAGGGACCCAGGCTCAAACTGGAATCCTGCCTCAACTACATTCTAGAAATCTAAGTCTGGGGAAGTCACTTATCCTTTTTCTCCCAATTTTCTCATAGATAAAATGAGGATGATAATAACAACACCTCCTCTCCAGGGTGCTGGAGGTTCAAATAAGGTAAGATATGTAAAGGTCTTATTAGCCACAACCTCACTGAACCCCGAGGGCTTTTCATGAAGCCTTGCTGCAGGCCTCTGGGCAAGTTCCTCCAGTTGCTGAAGCTGGGATCTACCACCCAGAACTTCTCTGCTGCATCCTTAAGAAACTCAGGGCTCCACTGGGGGAGCCAGGTCCCCTGGCTACAGAAATCACAGACCTTTCTTTTTGTTCAATCATTTCTAGCTCTATTTTGGATTTTCTTGGCAGATACTGGAGAGGCTTTGCCATTTCCCTCTCTAGCTCATTTTAGTTAAAGAAACTATGGCAAACAGGGTAAAGTGACTTGTCCAGGGTCCTACAACTAGGAAGTATCAGAGATTGGATTTGAACTCAGAAAAAACATTTCTTCCTGCCTCCAGGCCTCTAAGCTGCTTCATCTTATGATCTTATGTTCCCTTCTTACTTTTCCATATTCTTTGGCTTGGTCATTTTTACAACCAATTTATATTCTAAGTTAGAGTTTCCTCAAGTGAGACTATTAAAGTCTACTGCAAAAGTTATAGTTTACTTTCAATTTTACTGAGATGAACAGAATAACTCTCTCATTCATTCATTCACAGTGACATAAACAGAAAAAGATCACCACAAAGACACTGTGACCAACTTCAATTGAGCATCAGACTATTATTACAATTTACTTTTTTTTTTTTTTTTTTAGGTCTTTGCAAGGCAAATGGGGTTAAGTAGCTTGCCCAAGGCCACACAGCTAGGTAATTATTAAGTGTCTGAGACCGGATTTGAACTCAGGTACTCCTGACTCCAGGGCCGGTGCTTTATCCACTGCACCACCTAGCTAGCCCTACAATTTACTTTTAAACTCTTAGGAGAAACACAGTAAATTAACCACTCGGTTCCTTTCTCACTGTAAATGGTGACAGTCTAAGAACAATTGTGTACAATGTGAAGAGGACAGTTTTACAATGTGAAGAGGACAGTTTTAGAGCTAAAAGAAACCTCAGAGGTATTCAAACTCCTGAGATCACAAAAGCACAAGGGATAAAACTTACCTTTCTTCGGTCTTTAAGAAGTCTGTCCAAACTCTCTTCATTAACTTTCCCAGCATAATCATAAAAGCTTAAATTCGAGAAAAAAAGAAAAAGTGAGAAATAGTTTACAATTGGCTTCTCAAGTGGATAGCCATATCAATTAGCTAATGCCCAAGAAGGAAACAATTCAAATGTTAAATTTCAAAGTCTAGTGATATTCCAATCAAAGAGCAGCTCAGCCCTGGAGTGTGGTCTCCTCTAAACCATCCAGGTGCCAGCCTGGTCCTCTCCTCCTAATCTTGCATTACTTTAAGATCCCTAGTCCTAATCCTCTCTTCCTAATCCTCTCCACCTCAACCTCTCTTCAGATGGGGATACTTGAAATAAGGTAAGGACAATTCTACTTTCCCCCTTTGAAAAATGAAGCCTATATTAAGTGCTTCACAAATGACTGCTGAACCAAAACCTACTGAAGTTGGTCTGGGGTGAAAGAAAAAAGTACCAAAAAGATAGCAGAGGGCTAAAACAGAAAGGGTTCACACTGATGGTGTTTTACCAGACAGCAGTCAATGTTGCATATCTGCTTACAAGGGCAGGGTTAATGTTTTATTCTAACATGAAGATGCAGTCAAAGCATCCATACCTGCCTGGCATTTTGACAAGAAAGCAATTAAAGGAGTCTTTCTATTGCGTCCTTAAGTGTTAGGGGTGGTAACACCCTGAAAGACAACTGATGAAAAATAGAGTGAAGGGCTAATACTTCATTATTAAATGCTACCAATTGAGAACCCTTAGTTTCCATTCTATTTAGACAGGCTAGAGACTCTGTTCAGGCCTCCAGGAGCATGTGCTAGGCAGCCTGGCCCGAGGGCAGCTCCACTTCAAAATCATCCTTTTCCTCCCCATTCCTCCATAGATCTTTAGTCTGTGTACTTGCAGTTTCCTGCCAGATTGGCACTTCCTTCAGGGCCAGGGCCAGGGCCAGGACCAGGACCAGGGATGGATGGCCCCTCACAGGGATGACCCACTAAACTGAACTGGCCTCTGGGAAATGGTTAGTAAAGACCGAATACACAGAGTTTAAAGAGGCAGCTTTGGTTGTCTCGATGACTTCAAGAAGTGGAAAAAACCGTATCAATGTTGTTATCTTAGATACAAATTATTTGAAATGTTCTATGTTTTATCTCAAACTCTTAGATGGAAATTGCTACATCTCATGTATCTGTCACTTTTACATAAAAAGTTCCAACAAAAATACGGTTCCAAATAGTCTGGTACAAATCACTATATATCTGCTAGTTGGTGTAAAGCTATTCAGCTCTGCTCAGCTTCAAGCATCCTCAAGACCCATGCTCCTCCAGGTCTACCTGCCTGCCTGCCAGCTCTCAGGGGCTCCTCAAGGGGAGGAGGGTCCAGATGGTGAAAGACAATGGGCAACTCCACACAGAACCTGTTAGGTCAGGAGCTGCCAATACCCAGGCCAGAGACAAGCTCCCAAGTCCCCAGATGCTGGGAGAGAAAAGTCCCAAAAGCCTTGGGTCCCAAGGACTCCAGGGAGAGGCCATCTGCCTTCCAGGGTCTCAGTTTCCTCATGAATAAAATAAGAAGCCCATTCATGAACTACAGTTTTGGGGGAATCTTTTCGGCTCTAAATTCTGTGAACTTGTAGCCAAAGGGTTAAAAAAATCCCTCTGGGTTCAAGGTGAGCCCCCATGCTTTTTGCAGAGGTGTTCAGTTCACCAATCAGGAATAAGGCCCCAGCAGAGGACGAAAGGGGATACGGGCCACCTGGGGAGACTGGGAGGAAGTCACACTCAAGACTGTAGCAAGGGGACTGCAAGGTTAGCTTGGTCAATAGGTCAAACCTTGGGGCTGGAGTCATAGGCCAAGGTTGAAGATAGCCAACTTGAAGGTAAATGCAGGGAAAGGGAGAAATGGGGAAAGAGGTGGGTCAAGACTAGAGGAGATGTGTCATGGTCAATGGGGACTAGGGATCTTATGGTAATGCAAGAGTCTGGTCAATTCTGGGGGCAAAGGCTCTGGAAGGGGACTACCATTCATAATTATTAGTTAGGGGTAGGTGAGAAAAGCAGAGAAGAGGCCCTGGAGGAGAAGCTGGGATGGCATAATTGTGGGCAGGAGGCAGGGGCCTTTTCATCTCTCACCCTCTTCCCTCTGGGTGTTCCTCACATTCTCTTCCATTTGCTTCTCTCTCCCTTCAAAAGTCTCTAGGTCTCCTCCCTTCTCTTTCCCCATTTGTCTCTCCTTTAGCTGACAATAATATGGAACTGAAATATATGTAATAGATAAGACAAAAAGAGTGTTATGTTCCCTCATACTCATTTTGAAACGGTGGGCAAACAAAATCATATTTCTGACAAAAACAAAATTATATCGTTTTTACCCCTGTGCAACACTAAACTGGATTTTTTGTCCTTTACAGTTCAGTGGTGCTGACAGAATAAACGTTCTTCCCTTTTCTACAGACTAATCTTCTCCTTACCAAAGATTAACTTCTTCCACCTTCCTTCTCAGTAGTACTCAATGAAACATGACGTATAAAACTGGTGACCTAAGAGGGACAAGGTCATCTAGAATGCCACCAACTGTAGGCATGATCCAACTCCTCGGAAGGCCAGCATTTCTCCTCTAACTCCCTGAGACTTTGGCCAGGCCAGACTTTGGCCAGGCCATATCACTGTCAAAGGAGGGATCTGGACAGGGTGGTTTCTAAGGACCTTTCTATCTCTAACTCCTAGAACTCTATAATAATAGATAGGCTTCAACTCACCCAGACTCTAATCAAACAGATTTTAAATGTGGGTTATATGCTATCTAATAAAGAAAAGAAAGACAACTTACCTAAAAAGCTTTGGACAAGGCTCATGATTATGGATTTCTGGAATTAGAAAAAAGATATAGTTATTTCAGTTAGCCCCAAAAGATAAAAAGACAACTAGAGAGAAGCTAGTTTCTCTTTTAAATGAAAGTCTCAGGAAATTAAGGACAATCTGGGTTAGTGACAAGAGCAGAGCATCAGGGAAAGAAATCAGTATTCACATGGCACCTGATCTCATTGGAACATCACAACAACCCGGGAGGGGGGAAGAGTCATTGGGATCCCTATTTTCAGAAAAGGAAACTGAGGCAACAGGGTGAAGTGACTTGCCCAAAGTCAACCAAAGTAAGGGTTGGAGGCCTCCAGCCCAGCACTCCACCCACCGTGCCACCAGGCAGTTTTAAGGTTCAGCTCGACCACTCCCACCAGGGCCATCTTAGAGAAGTCATCAAACTTCTTTGGGCCTCAGTCTACCCCTCTATTTTGAAGGCACTGGAGCAGACGAAGTCTGCAGTCCTTCCTCATCCAGTTGCCAGAGGAAGCAGGAATGTGCCTTAACCACTCTGCCCTTTGAGACTTAAGAGAAACAATGGGAAAATGTTCAGTTTGGAAAACAGGCACCTGTGAAGGAATCTCAAACAGGGCCTTGAAGTGAGGAAGGACAAAACAGTCTCAGAGGCAATTTGGCCGCCATGGAAATGGTGACTAAAAAGATCCTTATTGCCTGATTATTCAGAGTGAACTGACTTCTATCTTGTCAATAGGCTCAAGCACTGGGTTTCTGCATAGGAAATCCTGGCAAAATTGACCAAAATTCCATCTCATGCATTCTACAGTGGAGTGACTCATCACTCACTGTTCAAATAGCCAAATCCTCTGTGATCAAGACTGCAATTGTAGTTCAATCAAATCTAGTATCTCAAGGGTGGCACAGTGAATAGAGCACTGGCCCTGGAGTCAGGAGGACCCGAGTTCAAATCCAACCTCAGACACTTAATAATTACCCAGCTATGTGGCCTTGAGCAAGCCTATTGCCTTGCAAAAACCTCAGGAAAAAAAAAAAGAATGGGTTCCTGCCTACAATGGAAAGAAGTTTAACATAGCTGCAGATAAATAATCTATATCAGATTAGTTGCTGTCAAGGGGTGGAGGGAGGGAGAAAAGTGTAGAATCCAAAATCTGACATAAAATGAATGTTGAAAACTATTTTTACATATCATTGGAAAAAAATTAAAAATTTAAAAAAATTTGGCCCTCAGAGGCAGCATGGTAAAGAGAGTAGATCTTGTAGTCAGCAAGACTTGAAATGAAATCTCACCTCTGACATACTGTCTGGGTGACACTGGGCAACTCACTTATCTTGCTTCTTTAGGTCAGAGGTTTCCAAAAAATGTAACTGGAAAATACTTAACAAATAAATCAAAATACAATCAAACAAAACAAAACAAAACAAAAGAAGGGTCCCACTCCAGCTTCTTTGCCCTAAAATACTGTGTGAAAATGCTATCAATCCAGAAATGGCAGTTTGTGTCAATTTAGGTGAGGGCTGCAGCATTGCAGCTGTGAAAATTAATGAAGAATCAGTAATTCTTTCAAGCCCAAGACATCATATTCCCCATTCAAGTTCTGCAACATGCAGTCCTGTATAAAAAGCACTTGAAAAACAAGCCAATTAGTCAAATTTGTGCTGGACTTGGGGTTCAACAAGAAAATCCAAACACGCCTGCTATCTTCAAGGACAAGAGATGCACTCTGGACAAACTTCCCCAAAGCTGATGATGATTTTTGCAATCATCCAGATCCACTAGTTTTTATATAATTGATAAATGGAATAACAAATGTGTGAGAAATCCAGAAAACTACAGAACATTTGACAGAAACTTCCTCCATCCCTCTTCTTTTTGGTCCCTCAAGTCTCAGCTACAAAACCTCATGTAACAATGCAAACTGGATGCTAACCCAGAGGAATGGTCCCAGGTGTGACAAAGCTTCCTATCAGCATGGCACTGCTACAGGGAGAGACAATGAAAGTCAATGATGCAACTGTTCTGCCCCACAGGTCAATAACTTCTACAGTTCATTCTGCAGGAGGGACTGGCTGGTGCCTTTGCTGCCTCCTTTACACATCAGATCTCATGTATATCTGTATTGGTCCCATCAGCTTAGCAGGATGCTTTGGAGGGTCGACCAACATTCTTTCCATTCTGCCGGGGCTTTCTTTGCCCCTGGCGTGCTAGGACACAGACCTCACCTAATCAAATTCTCTTCTTCTCCATCTGATGTACATCTTTTTTAGTCTTCTACTTTATTCTTGTTTCTCTCTCAAATTATTTTCTCCTAAAATGCTTCACTTAGCATGAGTCTTCCTAATCTTATGTCAAGTGACTGGTCCAGTCTTATCTAATGCACTTCCCCAAAAGAACAATTTCCCATTCCCACTTCCGTAGGCCTTTGTTACCTCCAGAGCTAGACCAGTTGAAATATCCTCCCCTCCCTTCAGCGTCTCCAATTCCCTATAATCTCCCTTAATTCATGTAACAAAAAACTCCCATATCTGGAAATACTCCCTCCCTCTCCTGCACTGTCCCGTTTCTGTGATTCTTACACGTTTTCAGCTTCTATGTTACGTTACATTTATTTGTGACTAAGTCTCCTGTCTCCTCCTAGGTGAAACATTTTTAGAGAACAGACTCGTCCTATTCCTCTTTCTAGGGCCCTCAGAACTGAGCAGTTGTATAGCACTCAAGGGTGCCTCTGCACAAAAGAAAGGCCCTCCAGAAACCCCAACCCATTCTCAAAATGAGCACACCCAAGGGTTTGGGGTTCATTCAGGAGTTTCAATAAATGACGAGTTGTGTTATTTAAGACTAATAAACTATAAACATTTTCTTGTCCTTCAGCCTCCATCAAGGGCACAGAGCATAATAGGCACAGCCAAGAGCCCCCAGGGCAGCATGCAAATCCTGCCTCAGCTTCAGTTTCCTCATCTATAAAATGGAGCTAATGGTGACATTGCAGGACTAGTGGGGCAACCCAAGCAAAGTGGGACAGAAAGGCTCACAGACATACTCTTGTTATCATTCTATCTCTAGTCATCAGTGTTTCTTGAAGGCCCAGTGCTAAGGGTGAGTGAGATGTGGCTGTTCATCCAACTGTACAAGAAAGACAAAGTTTTCCATGTCATTCCTAACTGGCTGTCTTGCTTCCTTCCCAGCCCAGAGAGCCTCCTCAGTGTTGGCTGACTGTTCTAAGACTGAAAGTGACAAGAGCCCAATGTGAACTGGACCTCCTCAGTCTCAAGCAGGAAGCTTCTGAAAGGAGCTGCTGAGTTTCTTATGTGCTTCAAACAAACAAACAAACAAAAAAAAAAACAAATAACAACCAGCAGAGACTAGAGTAAGGTCTGTAGTAGATAATCCTCTTTTGGGGTTTGACTTTGAAGACTGAAATGCTTGCAGCTCGGGTTTTGCTGATGTCTGATAAGTTCAGAACAAAAATGAAAATCTAAGAACTCACAAGACCACAAACAGGGCCCGTGACCCATCACCCCTTTCCTCAACCCTTGTCCCACAGTGATTGGTTTCACAGACTGCAGAGATCCTCTGGTCAAAGCCCTCACATTGCAAATGAAGCTTCCTATGCCAAAATAGGAGGCTATTCAGAAATAGGCAAACATAGCTAATCTCCTGCAGGCTCGCCATGTCATGGACAGAGGGCAGATGTGTCAATGGGAGCGCTGCCCCAGGGCCTTCACCAGGATCCTAGAGGCAGGACAGGACAGAGGAAGAAGGTGGATGATGAGCTTTTGGGCTCTAGTTACAAAATTCCATTTCCTCTCCTAATCCTTCTTAAGCCATATAAGCAATTAACAAATAATCCTAATACTGACATCATCAATTAAAGACAGTGAGGTGACACAGTGACACAGAGGCCTGGTCCTGGAGGTAGGAAGGCCTGGGTACATTAACTAGCAGACGGACCCCTGAAAGTGCTCTGCAAACCTTGAAGCGCCCAGATCATCATCATAATTTCATGCAGAACTTAAATTAAACCCACAGAAATGAAAGGCAACCTTTCCAGAGACTGGTGTGCCTTGGACAGATTACCCAATGATTGGCCAAGACACCTGACCCCTGACCTCCGTGTCCTTTCCTCATCACCAGAAATACAATCACAGACACTTTAAAAACAGCAGTTCTGTCTATGTGTGTGCGTACATATACCTGGATCTAGAAGCAGAAGTGTGTGATCCATGGCTAAATCAGAGTTAACTGGGGCCATACAGACTGCCCAGACCCAACTCTATGTGACACAAGGGACAGATGCCCCTGAGTTAGAGTCCCGCATTAGAGAAGTCCAAAGAAGCAGATTGTGCTACTGTGGGTGTTGTCCTTGTTTTCAGGAACTGGACCAGAACCCCAGGCTCTACCTTCACCATATTAGTCCCACAGAGTAGGTCACTGGGTTGGCAGGAGCTTTTCAGTCCCCAGAAATTTTAAAGGACAAATTACTGAGGGCACAGGGGAAGCCAGGAAACATGCAAAGTTTATTTCATGGAGTTTTTCTTCAAAATAATAGGATAGTAGATATGAAATGAGCCAAAGAGTAGACGTGCAAAAACAGCCTTCATAAGGTAAGAGTTAAATTTACTTACCTATTACTTGGAGAAATTCAGTGTTGCTGATTTGTGAATCACTGATGCTAAACGTCTCCTCTTGTCTAACCTCTCCCAGTAAAAATCCTTCCTAAAAAATGATTAAAGGAAAAAAGCTGCAGGTTCAAAATAAGAATGTAACTTCCATTGTAACTTAGTCTGCTGTCATTGTATACTGAATCTTAATTTGTTAAAACCCAATAATCAAAGCAAGTCCATTATAAATATTCTGGGGAAAAACTGACTAGGGTTGCCTGAAATCCAGCCTACTATGTAACTTGATAGTTGCAAGCAGTGTTACCAGATTAGGAATCTTTCATTTGAACTATTTAATTAAAA